>NW_008751795.1:183571-185726 GCF_000715545.1 Opisthorchis viverrini
ACTATGTCTATTTATGCCCTAATCTCTTTTCACTCAGCTAATAATCTTCATCTTTAACACAACTTCCATGCATAGGTTTACCTGTTCCTTCATTTTGATGCTAATCATGAGGACCAAAATCTTGAACACAAGAAGCAAACCACTGAAAATGCGAGAGAGAAATGCGAGTTCCTCGAATTTTGAGGTTTTTGTAAAAGCAGTCGTTTAATATTACGTGCAAAACAACAAATAAACTTGTTGAATTCATTATTTACCAGGTAGTATAGTAACAGTTGCAAACTGAATAATGTATATGCCAAATGAATGGAATGCGGCAGTTACAGTAACAACCGCACCATCTCCAGTTCGTGTCATTTGTTTTAATTCATCATTAGGCTTCAGTTATTGACTGTGGTATTGGCCACATGGGTTCTCAAAATTATGAGCAATATAATGGCCTGCAGAAGAATTTCAACCTACTCAAACGCTTTATTTTGTAGTGATTTCTCAAAAACATGTTAGGTGCTATTCAGTTGTTTTCAAGCTAAACCAGCAGAGACTGGTCGAATAGAGTATGATTACTAAATTCGCAGAAATTTTTAACAAGTGTTTTGCTTCCTGTAGCGGGTAATGAACGGCTATCGTTGGTGTGTGGGCAAACATCCTTCTACCCTTAGCCAATATAACCATGAATTTCACCTATTACTTCCGAATATTCAGTGCCTCGCTTAATGGTGCACTCAACGTTCCATGAGACAAAGGCACTATCAACGTGCTACTCCTGATAATTTAGCTGGTAAAAATTCTTACCAAATACAAGGCGCGACTTTCTCCTGAGCAGTCTGCAGTGGCATACAATTCGGGTGCAGGCGCTTTCTAGTAAGTCGAACTTCCCAGAACAGTCACAAAAGCAATAGAACACAAGGAGTGTCATGGAAATGTCAGGCTCGGAAATTCACATAGAACAAAATGCATAATGAGGTGCATAATGAGTGTCTAGCAGTTGAAATAATGATGGCAGCCCAGATTTGTTCTCTACACTTCGTAATTTGGTTGCAAACGTTTCTTTACCAGTCTAAGTGAAATCAATACGGCGTTGAGTGACCGTGCACTGAAGCTGTGTAGCAATGTTGGATATTCAAGTGATCCGATCATGGCATACTTACACTCATAAATCCAGCAAACGATTTACGTGGTGCCATAAATGTTCACTTTCTGTTCTGTGGACGATTTTACAAGCAAGTTGAGGGAATAGTCATAGACTGTATAATTGGCTCAGCTCTCGCGCATTTACTCTTTGTGAAAACTGTTGGCCACTACAGTAGATATGTTGATGACATTTTCATAGTATGCTAGACCCCTTTTCCCAATATTTTCACCAGTTGTAATCCAGACATTTTTAATATGAAATTGGAGATGTGTTACCAGAAAGAAAACGATACAGAACGTCACAAAGCCGCGGGCCTGGAAAATCAGCCTAAAAATTCAGTATATCCATATCTGCAGCCCAAATCCTTTCGGGATCAAGTGGAGTCTTGTTCGTGGCCTGTTAAAACGGTGGCGATGATTTTTCCAAATAAAACTTTAGCTAAGGAATTGGATTTTTTAAGTTGCGTACGTTGACTTGACCGTTGGCCAGAACACTTACGGAAACTCAAACGAAAATATCAGTGTTAAAATATGCGGAAGGAAACAACAAAGCCCCTTTAATTACATCTTTTTTCTAAGAACCACAGGAATTCCGCAAGAAAAAAATTGCCAATGCAGTTTATACCACACTTTGGGAGACTAGGCCATTGTAAAGGGACGTGTGCGAACATATGCTGTCCCCATGGTATAGGGAACAACGATACTAAATGGGCATTTTGTTGCGTCCAACCTTTTTGTCACTGAACATAAAGTTCAAGATTGAAACAAATCACTGAAATTTAATTCCGCTTGCCAAATTATATACGAACTGGGCTCCTTTCTATCATAAACGCAAGCACCAATCAGCCTCGCCGCGCTGACATTAGTTTCATAAGCCGTAATCACGGGTGACTTATCATAAAGAATGATTCGAGTTTACTAAAAACCTTCGTTGATTCCGTTTTTTGCCAGAAGACATGTCAAAATAGTCACAACTTAAATGGTCTTTCTTCTACGACCCTGAAAGCCAGTGAAAAAAAAACATATG
>NW_008751795.1:190380-191621 GCF_000715545.1 Opisthorchis viverrini
ACAGACTTCATTTTTGGGAACAGTTTCACCGTAGGTCTGCGATAATTCAACACGTCTGTGTAGCACTGTGGGTGCAGATAAAATGGCGTATTTACTTTGATTATGATGGACAAGCACTTCACAGTCCGGCAAACATTTTTTCTGGACATCCTCGGATAAGAGGGTAGCCCACAGGCACGAAGTGTCTATACCAAAAACTGTGATGTCCACCAAAACTGTCTTCTTGAGAGACGGTGCCTTGACAGCACAACTTTTGACAGTATTTTTCAAACTGATATTTCAAATTTTGTGCGCTGAGCCGGATGGTAACTTGTATACTAGGCGCAAACATTGGCTAATTTGCTTCTCACCATCTTAAGCTGTGTTAATGCAGGCATATGAACTTATCTTAAAAAACATTCCGAACAAAATATGTCAACCCTGCCACACAGTATGACCTTCCAGATGAAGTTCAGCTCCATGAAAGCTGGTGTAGAAATTTCCGAAATATGTTTTTGTGATATTTTGGCAAGCGCATTTTTGTGTACTTGTTTTGTGTACACCGTTTTATATACGTATTACTTGTTGTTTTTCGAGAAGAGCTACCTCTCCTCTTAGAAGACCATTCTCAGAGAAACCAAGCTTTTTCTTGTCTCCAGGATAGTCCTTTCCATGGCATGAAATATGAATAGAATTCCCTGAACCCACTTTTTGACAGATTTCCTTTCGTATATTTTGTACCCCGTTCTTCCTGAGAATACGTGCATTTTTCATCGAAGGTTGTTGTAATCAAGTTGTAACCTGCGGCCATTGATGTTCACACTGAAAACAACATGTGGCTCACTCAAATTGTTTCTTAGGATACAAACATGATTTCGATATACTCAGAAATTAAGGTACACGCCACCCCGATCCAGCAACATGCGATTCTTTTCTGAAAGAAAATTAGTGCGTCACATCATTTTGTTTTACATTTGCCTACATTTTGATTTAAAAAGATAAATTATGAGAAAGATGTCTCTATATATGGTGGATATTTTGCCTACGTAACACCTTTAGTTTTACACAACTAAGAAAATCGCAGAACAGTCACAGATCATCCACATGGGTTGCCTTGAATGAACAAAGACGATATTCTCCATTTTTTTTAATTAAAAACCTTCCGCGAACCCAACATTTTGAACACATTTTCCTTCGGAATCTTTTACCACTTCGTGCGTGGGTTGTACTAATTGATGTGGCTATTTCATCGCCCGGCTGAT
>NW_008751795.1:191631-203077 GCF_000715545.1 Opisthorchis viverrini
CAAATCTAGACAGAAGTAATTGAAGCGCCAGGATGGGTTTCCATCTACGGATATAGCAATATAGGAAACGATGGGTTTGAGCCTTAAATGGCGAGATATCTTAGCTCAGCCAAGTGTTCCGTTGTCGGTGAAACAAGCGTTTTATCAACTGAATAGCTTTATCTAAATCAGTGAGGTGTAAATGAATCTGCATCCAGGGAAAGACATTTTACATGCCCTGAGCACGCACGTTAGCAGAACTTGCTGAAGTTACGAAAATGTACACATCCACATGTATAAAACTGGATGAGACTGACAGTGCAACTTGAGTTCTTCAACTAGGAATCACGGTAGCAAACTATAAGGCTTATATAAGACAACTCCGGCTGTTCAGTACTTCCTACAGGACAAACAGATGTTTGGTGCTGACTTCGCAGTTTTGTTAACGAAATAAGATATCAGATTTGAAATAAGCTTTGAATTCGTTTGATTTCATGCCTATTAAGTCTGACTGTTTTACACGACACTGAATAAAGTAGACGCTTTATACAGGCTAAATGCCGCTGGCCAAAAGGGTCCATTTCTCAGAACAAAGTACGCCTAATTAGACGGGATCCGGTTAGACAACTTTTCTTCTGCCTTCAAAACCCTTTCCTTTTGTTCGCATTGTGTGCTCTTGGATGTGCATTCACGATTTTCCTAACCCTTGTGTCATCGCTCACGGTTCAGAGCCTACTACATATCTCAGGCCCACTGTAGCTGATATTTGCTGCAGCTTATTAAATAAAAAAATACAGAGAATAAGCTACTGATGTGCTGTTTGATCCCACAAGCTTGATAAGCAGGTTGTAGCATCCAGATTTTCCCACAAACAGCTGGAACTGACGCTATCATGCTGCAAACACACTCGGAAACAACTGACTTGTTTGTGATGCATTCATTTGACAAAACTTTCCAAAGATTCTCATGACTCATGCCATTCAAAGTCATCCAACTACCGATCTGATGAGATTTTGTAGCGCAGTGGCTGCTTGAGAAATTTCCAAATGACGCGTCTGCTGTGACAGAAAATTTTCGACTTCAGGAGTTAAAACATGTGACGCTGATCTTTGTGCTGCTGTTTGTCCACATTCCTCGAGTTGCATTTTCTATCTGGTAAGCTATGCACTTTAAGCGTTGGTTCTCATGGAAACTTGCATATTATCCACGTAAAGCTAACAGTACCGCTTGGGTCACACCCGTCATTTGTTTTTCGTTTGATACGCCGGTGAGAGTAACTACAGAAATTATGGAACCGATTTTCATTGTCCGTTTTTTCAGCTAAATTAATGTCCAGGAAAGTTCAAGAGGTTGCACAATAACGTTTACTTTTCAAAGTCTCTCTGTTGTTAGGACGTTCAATTTCGTGTCTAATGGCTTGTAAACGCTTAGTCGGGGTTCGCTGCAAGGGTTTCCGCAGCCAGGGGCTTTCTAGCTCTCACCGGAAGCCATCACCACCAGGGTGTTTGTTAAAGCTGGCCTCCGACAATCTGCTTTCTAGCCTGCAGTTGGCCAGGAGATGATGACAGAACAATGGACCATGAGGAAATATATATTTAACGATGACCAGCCAAGTGAAGAACTATTACATCAGCCATATAGTATTTGTGTGTAGTATTGGTAATGACATTAGATAAACTGAGCCTCATGAGTGCATTTTATATTCCCTGCAAACTGTGCCGCAATCGGATAAGTACCACCATTCCAGTTGTAAGTTCCAGGGCTGCGGAAGGGTTTCCTAATTAAGCCATCGTTGTTTCTGGTAAAATATGCTCAACGTTGTTATCAAATGCGTTATTGAGCTCCGAAATGCTGTTTGCTCTACTTGAGACGTTCACAACGCTATATCGATTACTTATTCCGTTCCGTGGATGTTATCGTCTAATGATGCGCTCGTAAGCAATAATCCAATTTGCACGGCAGCCTATTCGGAACCGTATACTTTTAGCCCATCCCTTAAGGTCGTATCCAAAATGGGCTGCATAATTTGCCTTCTTTGGAATCCGGCCTGCCGTGTCCCCTTTGGTAATTAACTGAACGTGCATGTGGTTCTTTTCTTACATCGGCTGAGTGGACGTTTCAAAGTTGCACGCACCGTTCCAGTAAAATAAAGGATAGTAAAATCAGGTTTTTAGATTTGGTCGAGATTTGTTAATATTATTTATTAACTTACCGCAAGAAGGAACGGTTTAGGAAATCGCATCCTAGTGTTTTTATGCACCTATTGTTCTCTGTCCAAGAACATTCTAAATCAAAGTCCTATCGCTCCCTTAAACGCATGCAACAGGAGAATTTCCACAAGCAACAGGAGAATTTCCACAAATTGTTGTGCGTCATCCCTAGAAACTCACCCAGTTCATGTGTATTGTCAAAACTCCTCAGTGAACCTGACTTCTAAAACTGAGTTCAATCATACTTTGTATCCGTAGACGTAAAAGTCAATTTTATTTGTGGAATGATACTCGTAAAAATATCTTGGTAGCAGGTTAGTTAAACATTACTGGCATATTACGTCTTTCAATAACGGCTGCTTTTAAATCTGTTAATCAAAGTCATGGTACTGAAATAAACTTCGGAACTCCAGAAACTTCGTGGCCATCTTAAGCAACTGGTGAGTATGCACTCGCCTTTGAGTGAACAGGGCCTAGCATGCCTAGTTTTTGTTTGTTCGATCAATGTGAAGGTTGTAGCTGCTTGGAGAACTAAGGAACTACAGAAGGAGCCATGCTTCACTGATTATCTAATTAAAATCTTGTATCATTCGTTGGCTGAAATTTTCCCTTCTTTAAATATAACCCCAGTGCTTACCGTAGAAATGTTGGCAGCCTATAGTCGCTTTCGAAATATTTTCGTGCAGATCTAGACAGACTGGTAATCTACATGTCATGGACTCTAATGGTGTATCAGTCAGACTTGTCGGTATACCGGGACCGATAAGATAAACGACCGTGAGGAAGTTGTACTGCAATCAATTAAATCGTTCCGTCATATGGAATTCAGCTGCACCAGAATATAAAAAACTAACGGTCCCTAGGATGTCAATGTGTCTGAAATGTACAAAAGAAGGTTTCGGTATACAAGACAAACCGTTAGGAAAGTGGATTTATTCGTTTACAGGCAGTACCTTTAACAGTCATAAAACTTACAAGGCTGAAATCTCGCGTCCGTCTCATGGTCAGCCACGTTATTTTCTGTGATCGGTAAAGTCACTGCTGTCAAAAAAGCTATTTTTCCCTACTTTACGCGCGTTAACATTACCTTCGAGACTCTGTTAACCGTAATCCGAACATGCTCACAAATCCTACTATGCTTACGTTTTAGTGGTTGCCACCTGTTGATTCACTTCAGCTGCACTCGAAAAAGAATTGAAACTAATCGTCATTTACAAGACCGAAGATTCCGAAACTGTTCTGACTTTGATTTATCGCGAGTTGCTTTATTCAGTGAATATCATTGATCAGTTTGTTTTATGATTTGGCAACCTATGTGAATAACGTTTCGGATTTTCACTAGGATGTTGCCATTGAATGATTATATCAACAACTCACGGAACTGAAACGTTATTCTCCTGTGTGCCGTGGTGGAAAGTTGCTGCAAAAAAGCAAGTTGTGCAGCTAGGCCTGTCCGTTTGGTTGCTTTACCTATATCTCCTATAGACGAAGTGAACAGTAGAATAAAGGAGATCCTTTTATTTATTCTTTCATTGAGAACAGGTTGTGCACAAAAGCCAAAAAGCATCACTTTCGTCTTTTTTGGAAAACATCACCAATGCAAATCTGTCGGAACACAGGTGGTTTGGAGTACGCGATTTTCTGACCAGTAGTTGGACAAATAACCATTCGGCCTTGAGTAGCTGAAGTGCGGTATGATACGCTTTCGCTTAGATGGCAAATAGCGCCACCTATCTTTTATATTCAGAAACCGCATCATGTGGTCACGTTTTGACTGTTACCCAGATGAAAGTTTCACCCATCTTGCAAAATCACTCCTCCACTCATCCAGGCATAGATGGATCTTCTCATTCTGCATTTTAAGCTATCTATTTCGATTGTAGTCTAAACAATGTACCCATTGCTGCCAATGTTTTAGCTCATAAATTCATCCGAAACTTTGGAGAAAAGATGACGTTTTTGTGGACGAAAAATTGCCAGAATTAAGTCCAAGATCGTTAATTTATAGGCACTTCGGAATTCGGCCTGAATATTTGCCGTGGCATCATAACAAATAAGTGTGATTTTGCTGATAACGGACACTTCTGATGGGTTGCCTTCTATCTGCGAATCCCATAGATGGAATTGAATAGCCGCCAAACCGTGTGTCTTCATGCTGCTGGAGTTGGGTTCACTGACAGTGGAGAAAATGTTTATATAACAAACAAGGCTGTATTATCTCAATCTGTGTGAAAAGTTGGACTTCAAAACGTTCCGGTGGTAAATAAAAGAACAACAAATCAATTGTTTGTGAGCTTCATTTCACCCGGGGAAGTGCAGCGTCGACGTTGAGGTTTGTGGACCACTTTGTGAAGACCAATAAAGGAAATCTCGTAGGTATAGTAACAACCCAATTGTGTACTGTGTTTATTCCCAGTGTCGATGTATTTTCATGGAGTTCCTTTTACACACACTGACTGTGTATTTTATTCGTTATACGCAATTTGACTTGAGGTTTTTAAATTGGAGAAATTAGCCTACACTATCACCGCATCCTTGATGAATATCTCATGAGTGTCTCGTTATATGTCCTTCTGGTCTAGACAACCAGAGAAATAGCAACAAACAAGAAAATCGGGACAGTCAGAAATATCATGAAGATAAACATATTCAGCCATCGACCCAGTATGCTGGTGCACCACTGGTTATATGACTCAGTCAATTTTATCTCCTAATCATGAACTTTGGATACCCCACCGGAATAACTAGCCGAGCATTAAATAATGTCACTTGAACTTCGTTGGATAATGGCCTTCGTATTGGAGACAGTTTAGAGTTTGTTGCAAAGCCCTATTCCACATAGCTAGTGCATAACTCGTCGGTACAGCATAAACGCTTTACTATGCACTGCTGATATAGGCGTACTTATGGCGACCGAAACTGATCTGGCAAGGGCCATTATTTCTGCCAAAATCCCTTAAACATGGTGGACGAAATACAGCCTATAGACGAACATTTCGTTCTGTACATGGCAAATGTCAGCAGCAATCAGCCAAATTACAACCTAATTGGCTTCTGATGAAGGGCTGTGCAATCTCAGTGTCCTGTGAGAGTTCTAAGTGAGCCGTTTCTCAACGTTTTTATTCAGCTGGATTACAGTGATCGGATGCACTAAATTGTTCTTTATAAACAGGATAAAAACGAGAACCTAACTATGAGTGCATTCAGAGACAGGCGAGTTCGTTTTATAATGATCAAAACTTTAGAATTCACACAGTTATATCATGGTGTTTACCTATATGACGGAGACGTGTGAAAGTCTCGTTGAAAATACGAGTTTCAAGCAAGTCGGTTTTAGCTCACGAAGTGCAGTACTTAACTAAGTTTTCCTAGTTGCATCGCCAACTCATTTTGTAATGGCCCCTATGCACAATTTAAAGGACGGTTTGCCCCACATCACTTACATTCAAGCACACTTTTCGAAGTAAGGCTCCGTTGACCAAAGCTTTTATTTCCATTCATAATTTTCAACGCTGTCATTTCACGGAACACCTCGACCCCTTGTTCTACGAAGTTAAACGTAGGTGATAGTGAGAGATTCATCTGGCATTTATCTGGGCATCCCATTGAAGTCAAATCGGTTTATAGCTATGCATTTCGCGTACGTTTTAGATTCAGGTGTTGCACACGCTTCATGTAAAACCTGGGACTATATCCGCCCGAAGCAAACGAAAGCCGGTTATGGGGTCACAACAATTTTTCAGCAACCGTACGAGTAGTGTATTCCGTTACGTCAATAAACCACAGTTCCAGACGGTGAAAAAACCGCATTGTTGGATTAATTTCGCAAGCCGTGAATAAATCATCACCAGATACGCATATCATTGGTGACCGGGTTGGTCATCCGGTCCACAGTTACTCAACTGCCGGTGACCTGACTGAAAATGCTGTTGTACCGTCCTATTACAGAAACCGAACTTCGCACCGGAGACTGCCTATTTCATTCGGGCGTATCGGGGTCGAGACAATGAATATTCCCATACTAAAGCGATAATAGTCATGCATAGAAATTAAGCACAGCAGATTTATTGTTGTTATGTCGGCCGAGCTTAGTAGTTGGATTTCAACCAAGCAGGATACCCCAATTAACATTATTTCTCAAAACCTTAACAGTGGATTCACTTTCCTGACCCACACCGCATGCTCTTATTCTCATAGACAGTTAACCTTTTGTTTACCCAACATTTTATCCGTCGCAAAAGCTGCAGCCTCATAGAAGACGCACTAAATAGTCGCAGTGGACGCTCACCATTATTTTTCTGGTTATTGTTTTTTTTCTGTTTTTTTAATTGCCCATCGGTCTCGGAGGGAACAGCTACGTTTTACTCTGCTCCTTTGTGATTGCACTCATTATGCAGTTGATTCAGACGTGTTCTTAACAAATTATATATATATTTAAGTTATATGTATATATATGCATATATACATATATAACAAGTTATATATTGTTGATTATGCCGCATGTTTTGCATTAGATTATGTAGAGTGCATCTTTTGATTTATTGGATGGATATTCATTTTTTCCTAACAAAAGACTCTGTCCACCTTTATATATGTACGTCTCACACTCTTTCAAAAGGATTACTTATTTCGGGCAGTCCGCATGCATTTCGTTTCAACAAAAACAAGCAGTATTTGTTTTTCCATCATTCGGTTGTCTCTGGATGTCGCAGCTTAATAATTCCTTGTCTTCTGAAGTCCATTCAGAAATCTGCATTCAGGGAATGGTCGCTAATTAGGTAGTGTACACCTTGTTTTGAATTTTTCGTCATAAGCTCAAGGAACCCTAATGGTTGCCCTAAACAGTAGACACGTAACACGCTCGGCTTCCTAAATCTTTGTTGATGAGTGCCATTTTTATCGTATCACATGAAAGCTTTTTCATTACCTGGTAAGCTTGCCCATCAAATATGGAACGCAAAATTTGGTAAAAGCCAGCGGTTCATTGTTCGTTTCGTGTTGGGTCGAATTAGTATACCTTTCAACACAGATGTTCCCATGGATTTGTGATTGATGTGATACAAACGACACAATTAAATCATAAAAAGGGTTGCTTCTTATACCTTGACGTTCTTGCACTTCTTGAGAGGTCCCAAATTTTTCGAGATCCAGAAATTAGATGTTTTTCACACATAGTCTAACTATTGAAGACCTCCTTGGCTAAACAAGGGAGACTGTAGTTAAAATAGATTCTCGATGTAGTTAGTGCAGGAATGGTATTATCTGTCCTTATGTTTATCTTAGGTGCCAGTTGTAATTTACATTGCGCCTTTTTTAGTCTATTCTAGTCCTAACACTTACCTATCAATGGGTGGTTTTTTGACCAAGGTGTAAAATGACTTGCCACATCACAAGGTCCACTAACATGCATTATTATTGTTATTTGCAATTTTACGTGCTGATTTATCTCTCCCCATCCTGAAAGGACCAACAGAGTTTCTCCTTTACGACCACCAATTCAAAGGGAACTGTAAACGCCATGTTTTGCTATCTCCTAACTTCACGTATTTATAGCACACTATGCACAACATCAGTTTCGTGCAAAATCTAAAATGTAAAACATAAATATATCCGGTCTGTCTGCAGGTAAAATCCAAACGTTCGAAATTTCACTCATGTTCACGTCATATGCTCTAATTTAGAAGCACATCCGCCCACACATGGGAAACGTGAATACACAATTCACAATATTTGCTGGAAATCACGAGACCCACATTATTTTACTCTATAATTTCTTCTTTCCCATTCATTCAATGGTGCTATTAGTCTACTAGTTTTTGTATCGTTTCCTCGATCTTTTCGCGTCAGTCACTCATCCGTTGGAAGTATTTGTATTGTCAGCTGACAATCCATGATGCTCGAAAAAACTGATGATCGTTACATATTTATGAATGTGAACTCACAATCGGTGTATCAGTGAAGTTGGTTGTTGGGATGTGTAACGAGTTAATGGATTCGCTCAGGAATCCCTAGGGATATTCATCTTTATTTCGTAGCAAACTAATTTTTTTCTAATTCAGAATAAGTGACGACATTAGGCATGAATAAATTTGCCACAAATATAGAATCTGTTTGTTGTTCCAAAATCAAATAGTTCAAATGAATACGTGCTATTTCAAGTGAAACACTATGCTGAAGTTAGTGTATTTTATGGCCGCATGAACATTTACGGGGAGCTACCCGTGAAATTACGAAAACAGAAGCCCTCTTCTTTCAAGAAAATATTTTCATCTCAGTTACTATCCAGATCTCTACAGAAAATGTACAGAAAGTGTAAAATCAACCTATACCAAAACCCCAAAAATCTTTGTGCAGCTGACTCGCAATTATTGGCAATTAGCCACAGTGCACATCTCAAGAATCGGCAATGTTTAAAACCACCAGATTATATGTTGAACAGCAAATCGTTTGGTCGCAATTGGCCGATCGGTAGTATATTAAATTCGCATTCATACAAGTGTAGTGCTATCCACCTCCATTCAGTCGCAATTGGCCGATCGGTAGTATATTAAATTCGCATTCATACAAGTGTAGTGCTATCCATCCTCCATTCAAGTGACCAAATGACGACCTCATAGAGTGAGGTTCCACTAATAGATAAAACGGTTCCACATAGGATGCTCTCAAGTTGCGGCTAAGAGGTTTTTTTCTTCAAATGTTTAAGTGAGCTTCCATCCTGTAAACGAATTTAACCTGTGTTATATCCCGTTTGTGTGCGAGCTAACCGTTTTTAGATAATTCGCCGGGACAAAACAGTTCAGCTTGTTTGGAATTCAAATCTATCTGGTCATTAATGAGGTGCAAATTGCTGATTATTCTTGACAAAATAAAATAACTGTACAATGCTTCTCAGCGTTTGGCATGGATTGATTTCACTCGAATGATATCTTCACAATTTCATCGAAATTTCCTTAATTAATAGGTTGCACTATGTGAATTTTTGACCCACTCAAAATTAATGCAAATTGTCATCAAAAACTGAACCAAATGGTTAGGAAGGAAGAACATCAAATCTGGCTCTGAAGTGATTTACGCAATTTTCACTCCTCCACAAGTCGAAAAGCTTTAGAAATCGCTGAAAGACAACCATACTCAGAAAGCGTCGAAGGCACTTTCAAATACAAAACTAAGCCTAGATAGATAGGTGCGCACCGGCGACACACAGTATTCAATTGAACACTTATGAAAGAGGGAACGGAACGAATTCCTTCTTCAGATTGTCAAGCATAAACCGCCTGCCAAGAGATGCTATTTTTGCTTAGTTTCGTGGGCGGAGGGCAAAAGCAACACAATTTAAAAGTAAACAGTTGTCATTCCAGCTAAGACTGGGACGGTTTTTAATCGTGTACCCACAGAACTGCGCCAAAAATTGATCAGGTTTGAAAACGCGGAGGAACTAATTCAGGTGTCATTGTTTCCAGAAGCGTTTGTAAAACAATCAGTAGATTTATTGCTGAGCGACGTTTTGTTAAGTCAGAGTGTTGTGAGTGGAGCTTAACCAAAAAGCAGCTCAAATCGAGCTACAAACAGACTCCGGTTGTCAAAGGGATATTGGTTCAGGGATCATGACAAGAAAAGGACTGACCCGGTAGTTATTCGACATAAAGTAGGTATATCTGGGGTTATTCCAAGATATTTGGACGTAGCCAATATCCAAGTGGCTTTCTAGAAATGGGAGTCCTTTCAGGCCGAAAGCACTAATGCATATGCATAAATTTAAATGAAATCTTTCCAATATGTAGGACAAAAAAACTAAGCAAATTACACAACCGGATCGGAATAGCGAGCACAAGTATAAGATGAACAAACCGTCTAGGAATGCCGTCAAAAACCCNAACCCAGCGCTGGTGAAATATTAGGCAACATTAGGATACGCGTTAGACACAAGACATATAGTAGATCTGGAATATATCTAGTGGTTTCACACAAATTGTATGGTTCAGACAATAGCGGCTTATGGCCGATGAGGTGGAAATTACCAAGCATCACAGTGTGAATAGAATCGAAGGCATGCAGCTTGCGACTATCCGAGCACTAGGTCATTCACATAGATGGACGAATATGTGAAAGACACTCAAGGAGGACCATCAAGTGGAACGATCAGGAGACTCAAACCCTAAGATGGACACCAGTAAATGTGAATCCCCCATCAGTGTGACAACTTGCTGACACACACTTACAAAAGAAACCCCTTAGGCGAGATTCACACCGATTTGGCTGATCAGTCCTATATCCACTTTAAATCTCGACCAATTTAGTCACTTGGTCTGATGAGGCTTTTTAGTGAAAATAAGAACGTTTTCGAGTAGCAAGCTACCGATTGTTTACCAAGATTTTCCGAAAATGTTCAAGAATATATTAAACCTCAAAACATGCGCCAATCTGCTCGGACCAAAAACCTGTGAATTTCTCATGTTCCAAACATTTTAATGAACTAGCGGACAAATTTTGAGAGCAATAAGGGACTGTAAAGGCAATGTCTGTTGATTTGACTGGAATATGCAAATAAACACAAATTTGAGTAGCAACCCAACGGACTGAGTCAATCACAGTCAATCGAGTCAATTACACGATCAAACGAACACAAATCGATCACAACTGTGACTGGACACTCACATATTCGAACCATGCACAAAAGTGGGAACACACTAGAGTGTTTGGTAAACCAGGCGAATCCAGTGAGGACAAACCGCAAAACAGCGAAACTCATTGTTTGACCGTTCTTAAGAACGGAAAGATCATAGAAATGGTATTAAACGAACTAGAAAAGTGTAAGCGATGTGTATCGTAATGCAGCACGAACAATAAACAAATCTACGAAGTAAATGGACATCTTCATTGTAGTTAAAAGATCATGTGGGGGACATCAGACACAGTTCAAATGTGCACAGAAAATATTTCTTTGGTGAATAGTGTGACGTTCGTAAGCTTGCTGAAAGCTCGCAATTGTGCGACCAAACACCTGTTCAACTATCCTTCAATCGACTCGTGATCGTTACATCCATGTCATCACTATGATTGAGGAAAAGTAGCCAAGCCATTTCCAAACCTCTGTAATTGATGGAAAGAAGGCAGTCAAGGTGGAAAATCGGGTACTTTAAATTAAAAAAATATTTGAACAAAATTTTTGGAAGTGCTTTACACTAGTAATGCATATTTTCAAACCAACAACACAGACTACATTTTGGGAACAGTTTCACCGTAGGTCTGCGATAATT
>NW_008751795.1:204081-279376 GCF_000715545.1 Opisthorchis viverrini
AGTGCAGACCTTTTTCCTTTACTTTCAGGAATTCCTACATACAGATATAGGTTAATGTGTACAAGGAGACAGAAATCTACGGTCATAAACTCAATGTATGCAAGAGTTTGTTGTGTCCGAACAGAGTAAATCGAACAAGCTCTAAGAAAATATTGACTGTTTAAGAAGATCAGACCACTGCATTCTTTAACCAGCCGCCAAGAGCCGAATGGAGCCAAAATCCCATAAAGATGAGACAAAAATTTTTACGGAAGACCCAAAAAGGTTGAAAACGCTAAAGACCCCAAAATAAAAAGCCAGCTATAACCGATGGAGTACGCGCCGAATGGGTGCAACTAGGTGAACAAAGACTGTAGTATAAATCTACCTAACTTGTTCGGTAATTATGAGTTGCCTAGAATAACGAACCTGAATCAGAAGCTCTGAGTTAAGAAGAAAGGGTGTCATCGGAACGTAGAAAATTGCCATAGCTCATAGTTTAGCAAATCGGCTGAATAGGGACTTCCATGATGAGGACTTTTTATAAACAGAAAGAATGATACATTTGAAAACATTTTCTCAGAAAGATAAATGCAAATTTCGTGCGCGCAAGCCGAACCGAAATGCTCCGTTTTTTAAGATTGCAAGGGCAATTAATTCAGGGGAATAGAGGAGAACTATAAAGACAAGATACCTCGGCACATTTCAAACCCTCCAGGAGATAAAAACCTCGCCTATTGAATATAACGTTCACATGAAGAAACATGGATTGACTTTTGGAGCAAACATTCCTTTGCCTGTAGCTAACTTGAATATCATCGAACGTCGCGTGGTACCGATTCGTTTTCGTCCGAATGACTAATTTTTTCAATTCACAACGCTCCATAATCAGGCCAGATGACCCAAAGGTCTGTTGTGTTGAATTGCATTAGGGGTAATGTTTTTCAGATTTCATCGAAAAATTAGCAGGATTTTGCCTGAAACTCGGAGAAAGTTTTGTATCTCCAGCACCTCTGCTGGTCTAGATGAGAAAACTACGAGCAAAGCGCACCTCCCTAGCAGGTTATGTTTCGTTCTTGAAAATGGTTCTGCTTCACCAACCTGTTATGGTTAAAGCTACCCGAATAACGGTGATATTACTGATGGGGGAGGCATGCGGTAGTATGTTTTTGCGTCTTTAGAAACGTGAGGTCTCTTACGGAATTTGTGGATTTGCTCTGTAGCATTTGCTTGGATTTGAGCAACAGTCAATGAATATACAGAAAATTTCAGGAAACCGCGTTCAAAGAGAGGATGGATATTCAGTTTTTGTAAACAAGATGCATATGAGAGTTTTGCTTCCCTGTCCAATAGGCTGTAACTGTTCAGATGGCATTTTCTAATAAATAACTCCACAGTGAAAGCCTTCTTCCGTTCTCCAGTACCAGACACACCTGCGTGCAGACAGCCGCTAACACAGAACAAGTGACGTCGACGTTAGGGAACTGTTGTTTTAACATTCTGAGAAAAATACACGAATTTTTATTCCGATCCACTTAATTATTTTACAGTTTATCAAGACCATTTGTCAAACAAGAACCTGCGATTGTTAATTTCCAAACCTGCTTATCAACCTCCTATTCACATCTCTTCTATAAACCTAGGGGAGCTACGAAACTCATCCAGAATGACATGAACGTCTGCATTCGTGATCCATTTCGAAATATCGATTAACTGATGGGATGATACAAATATTCCAACAGAAAAGTAGAGCGGCGGAACGACAATAAGTCAGAAGTTTTTTTTCCGAAAAAGCTACTTTTAATTGATATTATGTTAGGAAAACGTAATCCTACCGAGTAGTTTCCGCATTCCTGATATTGTTCGAAGCAACAAGTGTGTGTATCATCAAACACCTTCAATCAATGCATTCCAGTTCACTCCATGTGAACCTTGTTTCCGAGCCAAAATTACTCATCAAAAGTCACTGTAACACATTTTCGGACAGTCATAGTTTCAAGTCGAACGTGAGGATTCGTGCAATTGCTTGACCCAGATATTGACTATGGGAAAAATTCTTGACAAACGAACGGCTGCAAGCCACGTGGGACAATTAGAATGGACGTCACGCAACGGACCCTTTAGGTTTCAGCACCTCCTCCACGACTGCTTCTGTAGGCCTTCTGTCATTTTGGTAATGGAAATCCATTTGCCTCAGGCAACTGGTTACCAGTCATCCTAAGACTGCATACCTCAATTCAACTACAGCAATGAGATACGATGTGCATCAAGTTCCCGAACCGACATTAATAGCCGCCCTTCATCAAACGAGAATTCATTTAATTGCCCAAAGTTGAAACTACAGTTTTTCAAACATGTGTGGAGAAAGTTCTGCCCCCCCACTCGAGTGTAATCTCAGTCCCCAGCTCACAGCAGACATGTCCTGTGAGATTCTGGTTTTGGCCATTCGATTTAACATGCCTGGCCAGGGTTGCATCGCACTGCTTTCTCCTGTAGTGCTATTGGCTCTTTCAAGAACCATAGTATTCGAGATGTGATTTGTCCGGTGATTCCAAGGATACCGCGCAAATAATACACATGCATTCTGTCGAGCACTTGAACGGTTAGTCTGTGGAATGTCTAGGTTTTGCTTCCCTACAGCAGTGAAGGCTGCAGGGCAGCCTGCCTTAAAAAAATATTGTTATCCATTTGTTAAAACGATAACTGCTCCGGACACGTCTCCCTGTTTGGCCAAAAGGCATTTTAATCTCGGGTTATTCGTGCACGTAAACTATTGTCAAGAATATTGTCTATTGTTCGTGTATTGGGATTTGACAGAGATATATCTAGCCTTCTAGAATTAACCAGAGTGAAATAAAGCACCAAGTACTGATGTAGGGGTATCTTGATAGTCTGTGGCAAGAGTGCGTCCTGTTTCCGAGAAATACACTCATTTGCAAATCGATTTGGTTTTCACGAGAGACTCAACCGAATCTCTCGTTCATGATATTCTACAACTGAATCTGCTGCAGTTGTAGAACATCGTAAAAGAGAAATTCAGTTGAGTCTCTCGTGAAAACCAAATTGATTTGCAAATGAGTGTATTTCTCGAAAGCAGTCCAATTTGGGTTCAAGTAGTACATAAGGTTGACGGAAACTCGGGGGCTGCGCCAAACTGATGAGCCCCAAGAAGGGCGAAACCGGTCGTAAGCTGTCGAGGAGTTTTCAGCAACCTTGTGAGTAATTTCCTTTAGGAAAAAATGTGTCCAGTTATGAAGGACTGCAGTAGCACTGGGTCAAAAACGCGAAATAGTCTAATCTACAGATTACAGGATTCAAATTCCTTAAGTAAGGCTTCACCCCGGCCTAACATATCCAGTCTTGTGTGTTTGAGTTTCCAGCATCATCGTCAGCGTAGCGGCAACCACCCGAAAAACCCAAAAGAATTAAACCGCAGTGTCGACGGTGCTCCTCTCAGAGACGCATTTGCACACGGGTGTTAGAGTCCGCTTTGTATCAAAGCTCAGTTGTTCCATTCTTTATCACCCGTTGTGACTGAGAACGGACGGGCTATGTACAAATTAGTGGATGACAGAACAGCATCAGTCGACCATAGCTCTAGGCTGAGGGGTTTTCCAGACCTCTTGGGAAACGGTTAAGCTACAAAATCTCTCCAGACAAAACTTGAACCGTACTGCACAGCAAACCAGTAAATGTAACTAGTAGCGCCTGGGACGGAATAGGTATACTTTCCGCAATTTGGTTGTCCTAGCAAGCATAGACTGCGATAAAAACGTGAAACGTACTTCACAATTCTTACGTAATTAACGTGGAACATTTAACAAGGGTCATGGTGTAGGAAAATCCCCTTTATTATTGTAACATCTGTTTTTATAGCATTTTGACACCGGGGTGCGATTATGGGTGTTTGTTTTGCCTGTATCTTTTCCCTTGACAATCGATCAAATTCATTCGTATTGCTTGGTGACCGCCTTCTTTTCAGCAGTACATACTGTTCATCCACATACAGTTATGGGAAGCAACTGCCCTGAGAGTAGTTCGTCTGTTGAGCACAATTAGAGCTTGCGATGCAATGAATAAGCATGGAGCTGCCTATTTTGGGCATTCTAACAGAAAGATCTGTGAGCCCCGATTCACATAGGGTTTTACCAACACAAGATGAGGTATTATGGACCAATCGAACACCCCATAAAATCGGCGCTCATTGGACTGCGTCAGACAGTTTTGACCTCTTATTGAAGAAGTAATGAGCCTACTGAAATGCGACAAGATGAAGGTTATGTTACTTGCAAAACGTTTGTTTAGTACTAAACGAAACGATTCGGTAAAGAGTCGGGTTGACTGAATGAAGCTACTACTACCAAAATTTCAATTCTATGAATACAACAAACATCAGCTAACCTAATTTATCTGCGTGAGCGCTTCTGTCTTGAAATCTTGAGCCTTTGGTACTTGAAAGGAATCTGTCCTACTTGTATTTTCATGACAGTCGTTTCAGCGAGTTTGTTAAACTCGAAATGAATACAAAAGTAGTGGGCGTCGTCCGCTAACGCAGGTATTACATTTAGCCCACCGATATGTATTTATATTTCACTAACACTGCAATCGGCTTCTGTATATATCTGTAATCCTTCGAAATAAGTTTCAATAAAGTGGAAGCCGAAGCTCACAAAGCCGCCAGGGGGAGTAAAGATAATCAGGATCTTGGATAACGTAAAGCAATCGGTCCGCAATTCATGATACTGTGGATAACACGGTGTAGATTTAGCAGGATTTAGTGATCGTAGCATTTGCGTGATTTGTGAGGAGAAGTGGCAACATTTTACACACTTATATCCAAACTCTTCTGCCTTGATGATCTCCGAAAATATGTCTAACGTAGGCTAGTTTTCATTGATACGCGGTGACTTTAGTGTACAGGTGAACAAATGTATCCAATCGATCCCTTGCTGCAGTGTAAACATTTTTCTTCAGACCTGAAGGCTGAAAGAAAATGCTGGAACACCATTATTGCTTTCTTCTTTGTCATGTGCGGTAGTTGAACGGAAATCTATACAGACGGAAGATGTACCGACAGTGGCCTCGAATCCGTGTCCATTGTCATCAGATGAATCATTGTTCAGACAACTACTAAAAAGGGTAGGTTTTAGAAAGTTCAAAAACATCTTAGCCGGTAATACATGTGCGCAGGTAGTCAATTTGAAAGTTTCTGCTCAGTTGTTTGAATCCAAGTTGTCGAACAGGGAATTCCAGCTTCCCTGGTCTTCCCATGTTTTATTGATATCAAGGACTAGCTGACCAAACAGCACGGCTGATAAGGAAGGAATCAGCACAGAGGAAACACTGTGATCTGAAGGGCAAAACAAGGTTGTTAGTTCACAAGACATGTGCGCAGGTAGTCAATTTGAAAGTTCCTGCTCAAGGGTTCGAATCCAAGTTGTCGAAAAGGGAATTCCAGCTTACCTGGTCTTCCCATGTTTAATTGATATCAAGGACCAGCTGACCAAACAGCACGGCTGATAAAACTGGCAACAGGAAGCAGCACAGAGGAATCATTGTGATCTGAAGGGCAAAACAAGATTGTTAGTTCACAAGAAAAAAAAGACACCGTCGGAGACATTAACTAGTTTTTGACGTGAGAGCACTGTCCAGATGGTGAGCGTGACTTAACTGACTGCTTATCGACAAAATTTGGCCCCTGGGATGTGGTTAAGCGTGAACTTGCTTTCTAATAGGATCGAATAGGAATTTTGTTTTTCAATAATAAACTAGATAGGTATTTCACATGCGGCCTGAGCATCGGACCGTTGGGCAACCCGTGAATTTTCAAACCAGAAAGCATGAAAGAAGCATGTTTCGTGTGTTGTGACACATGTTTAACTTTCCAAGAGGATGTAACTTCCCATAATGAATAAATTAAAGCGTTCCTATGAAAACACAAGTCAGAAGGTAGCCGTAATTGAGGTAGGCATTGTTCTGATTTGAATTATTCCGTGCGTTCCAACTTTTGTCGCTCAATTCCGATAGTGTGCATTAAAAGCAGCTCAGATTTGACCCCCGATAATTAAAACGATGAGTCTCAGGAAAGACGCTACCTATGGAGGTCGCACTTCCTTCAGAGTGGTCACAAGAAGCAAGGGCATAAAAGAATTAGCTCGAGAAAGACTCTGCTTAGCATTTAAAAGTGAAAAGGATCCGTTATTAAGAATGATGTGATTCCAACTTTTGTCGCTCAATTCCGATAGTGTACATTAAAAGCAGCTCAGATTTGACCCCCGATAAGTAAAACGATGGGTCTCAGGAAAGACCATACCTATGGAGGTCGCACTTCCTTCAGAGTGGTCACAAGTAGCTAGGGCATAAAAGAATTAGCTAGAGAAAGGCTCTCCTTAGCATTTAAAAGTGAAAAAGCTGCGTTATTAAGAATGGTGTGGTAAGATCTGAAAGTGGCACACTAGCCATTTTGTTCTGTTCGGATTCAGCCGCATATCATTCAAATGGAAGTATGTCACCTTTTAAAATGCCTTGAATGAGAATCAAACGGGACTCTTTCTTGTGAATGTGTAAAAGTTTTCTGCAACGTCAACTGCTTGAGAGTGTTATTAACTGTTCCGACTGTTATGTGAGGCCCATAGACCTGGCAGCTATCAAGTCGCATGTACCCCCAGGGGGACATCATCAAGCAATTAGATTTTCTGACAAATATAAACTGTCTGACTAAACCAAAGAATGTTCTCGAATCATTGTGGTCGGGTTCAAACAGTTGTCACTTGGCACGTCCAGTCTTTAATTAATTAGATTACGTCTCCCGTTGGTAACAGCTCAACTTGCCAAGCATGCAATGAAGCGAAAAGTTAAAAATTACGATTCAAGAATCTAACAAGCTCTTCGTAATGAAACCTCAACAGTGGAAAGTTCGTTTTATCGATCAAGGGCAAAAACTGTTTACAGTTGATGACCTCACAGAATGATTTCCTCGGGGGTAAATTAAGTATTCCATTAGGAAAACTGTATAGACAAAAAAAGCCGGTCCGGGTTTAAACCGTCGATGTGCAAATGGTTGAAGCGAAAAGTTAAAAATTACGATTCAAAATTACGATTCAAGAATCTAACAAGCTGTTCGTAGTGAAACCTCAACAGTGGAAGTTCGTTTTATCGATCAAGAACAAAAAATGGTTAGAGTTGTGACCTCACAGAATGATTTCCCTGGAGGTAAATTAAGTATCCCATTAGGAAAACTGTATAGACAAGGAAGCCGGTCCAGGTGTAAACCGTCGATGTGCAACTGGCGCACCTAAATGGACATACTGAATACTACTCATATAATTGCCGTTTGGTGTCACAGGTGATGTTGAGACACTTTCTCGGTTTTGAGTTAAAAATATCAGAGACTATCCTAGAAAGCAAACCAGCATATAAGTCCGTTTATATATTTAGCACTATTTGCAAACATTTAAGCAACTATATCAAACAAGGGGCTGATACAAAGCATATTCAAAGGCTCAACAAAATAGAGTAGAAATTGAGTGTGAAAATTAACCGAGAATTGGGTTATCAAGCTATCCCAATTAATTTAACTGCAGTATTCAGCATGCTCGATCAACAATCTGCTGGTCCATTAAATGTGTCGATTCCTTCCTTCAAGTTCATATACTCTTTGTCTTGAACGCTATGTAACGAATGGAATGATATCAGCTTGATCGCTTCCCAAAATGGGTACGTTAACAACAGAAGAGGCGCTCACAAGTGATCACAAAAAGATCGCCTCATCCAGTTTATCCACCAATACAGAAATTATTGTATCCTCATGGGTGTTAGAGGGAATATTTATAAAACCGGTTCGTTTCCAATTTAGAAATATGGTCATGCGCAGTAGAGTTTTTCTGGAGGTTCTCCACTTTTAAGCTTTCCGTAGTCAGAGCATATTAAGTAAGAAGGGACATTTCACGAATAAATGACACAATGCATTGTTTTGGACGCATAAACTGATCAGCATCTTCAAAGAGTGCACAAAATCACTATCCAGCCGACCGAAGCCTGAGAGTGCGTCGTGCTAACTCATCAGCAGACAAATTACGTCAAAAATAGAAAATCCTGATTTGACACCATTTGGATTTTGCCGCTAATTTGACAACAACGGTTGCAAACTTGTCACATTTTTGGTGATATTGATTCACCTAACTAGCAGCGCTATCTGAGCAACTAAAATTTAGGATCATTTCACACACAGGTGATTCATCAGAACGCGGTAGCAGTCAGTGAACCCATTCGCATTAACTCGCAGTCCACATAAACAACAAGTCTTTACCAAGAGTTTTCAGGATACTTCATTTAGTGAGTTAGGTAATCCTGAATCCATGGTGGTGTAACCGTCGCTTTCAAAGCTCAAATTCCACAATAATGAAAACTTCCGGTAACCACCATGGGTATTAAAAGCAATTGATATAGATGCCTACAAAATCTCATCTTATCGTTAAGTTGTATTTACGCTAACTGCAGATAAATCTTGCACGTTAAACGGTCTAATTTATGTGTAATCCACAGAAACATAGGGTTCAGACTTGGGCAGTTACTTTAATCGATGTAATGTGACTGACAAGAAATAGTCGAAATGATTACATTCTTTGACTGGTGTCCTCCCAACAATGCATTGTGACGGATGCTCACGGATGCTCGATATTTTATTTTCACGGACTATATTTAAAACTTATCGGAGGCAACCAGCCCGTTGCTGCGGTAACGGACGGTCGGTGAAGTGTTCTTAAAGCGATTTGAACCTCAAGTATCGACTGACGTAATAAGATGTTACCGCATATTGATGGCCGGAGAGAGATTAGGTCATCACGTTTTTTGGACGTGAAACAAACTCCAAAATTTTTGGTAATGATTTTGATAAACCTGAAGCAGTTCAGTGCATAATTTAGAATTTCCGAAATTTATCATGTTCGTTTCATCTCTCTCCCATCTTGGGAAGTATCCAGCTTTGTGTCTGCTAAACCATTACTCTAAAAGAAATTTCGGTGGATGGACCAAGTTACCATAATTTATCTTACCTAATGTGTTGGTCTGTGGACGAACTGGAAATTCCAAAGAACAAAATAATTCAAAATTTCGGCCTACTTTTGGGGGGATAAACATTCTGGACAAGGCACAAAATATGCGCATCAAAAGGCAGCTTTTTCCAAACTGTGACACCTATGGCGCCGTCGTGACGCCAGTCTGTTTGTCAAGGGGAGAATGTAGATTGCGTCACTGCGACCCATAAACCTACATTAATCAAAAGCATGGTCGCTACGTGTGTAGGACGTAGGAAGGCAGCCAGTGTTTGGCTACCGTTGTCTCCGAAACCTCAGATTAGCAGGGCCGAGGTAAGCCAGGTAACAATCTTTTCTTGAAAATTCAAAGCACTGGTGGGTGGGGAACGTCAGAATCGAGGAAAAGTCATCTGTGTGCTCTTATAATGTCTCCTCGACTGGTGGAGAATTCTAGTCACCAAGATCAGCAAGCAGATCTACAACCACCTGACCAATAACCAATAGATTTTTTATTCCCTGCCAAAAGCGGCATAAGCATAACACAGCTGGTGCATCTGAATTCCTCGGACTCGTATTTTGTAACGCTACACTACCAGGTATCTTACTAGTTAGTAAATATGGACGCACAGAGAAAATTATGGAGGAAGGCTTCATCTGAGAATCCCGTCATCTGCCTTCAGTAACAAATATTTATGGGATAACGTTTGGCATACAAATCCACCTGTCTAACTGTTGAGATTCCGAACATTTGCAAATGCTAATATATTGGTCGTATATATTAGTGATCGATTGGTCGGACAGCTGAATGGAACCGTATATGGGTTTTCAAATTTTGGATAGGCTGTTAGATTGTATCAGCTACCGTAGTCCAATATCTGCCATAACTGATTTGCCTTAAAGAGGTTTATGTGATGCAATCAGTGGGAGCATGACTGAGGACCTCTAGTCGTAAAAGGACTACGTTCCCTAGTAGACACTTGTGATAAGTTGTGGATAGACGCTTCTTGACATACATACTGCTACCGTAGGAACAGCTCTCTATAAAAAGTTTGACGGTTGTTGTTTGTACTCAAGTGTGAGCTACTAAAAGCATTATTGCGCATGTACCATTCCTTAATACTTAATTCATTCACCGTGTCAAACGGACAGTTGAATAGTGAAACGTTTCTTCTGTCATACTGCACAGCTGTGCATACAAAGTTATCTTTAATTACTGTTCCGGACTAGACAAAACGCCTAGACCTTCTTGCATATATCTTCAGTAACCACCAATTGTAATTCAGACTTTATGTTATGGCATAGTCATAGCGTTGAAACAGTTGTGTCAGCATTTGTCCCCACCAATTGGGCTGTCCCGTCGCACATTGGCACAGACGGTAACTTCGCCTGTCGGATACTAAAAATATATTTCTCAAGCAGGGAAATTCGTCCATCTTCGGTAGCTTGAATTATCCAGATAGAGTGCCTTACTAGCAGTTGGAAGCACATTCACATGATTAACCATGACGACCTCTCTGAAGACATAAAAATTAATTAATGTCAGAGGATGATGGACCACCATTGCAAAAAACATCGAGGTATATTCAAGCGTCATGTAGATGAGGTAGCATTCCAACCAAAATTGCCATGCTATTTGATTCACAGAGTGTTTTTTCACCCGTATCTTTATTCCAACTTCAGCACAGATTTTAGAGCGACGATTTGTATTTCACCAAGCTAACAGTGCATCTATTATTTTAGCATGTCCAGACCAAACGAGAGGTTTTTTTTTCATGAACTCACTCATCCTGACAGAGAGGAGATTAGAACGCCTACATAAGTCATTGTTTCCAACAAAACAACACGTACATTGTGTGGATAGTTGGAAATGAAAGTGTTCTGCCCATAAGCAGTGAAACAACAAAGTTCTGGAAAAATATATATTCACAGGCTGTACGCAGAAAAAGTGCATCACTCTGAAGAGCTAATATGTCGGACGATTTAAATTCAGTCCGAAATTCGGAATTTTGATATCTTCATTGCTTAGATGCCCAGGGTTGTCCCAGTTCAGTATAAAAGTTGAATGAGTTAGTTGTTCAGTACCACACCAAAAAGTCTGAAAAAACCTTTCATGCAGATGGTCAGCCACTCGGTATTGAACGGTTAGGTATTTGAATTACTAGTCTGTAGGTCGCGGATTCTAAACCCTCCTAATTTCCTGAGATAAGCATTGCTGATAATTTTCAACACGGATGAAGCATCGCTCCAAAGCTTTTTTCAGCGTAGATTGGCTTCATTGAGGGGACGAAAGTTTTATTGAAAATGTATCATACTGGTCTCCACGAATACGGCAAAGAGAAATAGATACGAGTTTTATGTTATTCTGTGACCCATGTCCATCCCAGGGCTTGCTGCATTCAGTGCCTCGGCTTGGCAACCTAAATGTAACAAAACGACAAGAAATGGTCGCACAATACGAAGTTTCGAATAAATCAGGCAAGTGGAGAATTTCCGTCATTTTGCTGACATTTGCGAGACAATTTGGCAGCCCCGTATTCATATCCAAAACCTGATGCCGATCGGTGATGACATCGTGCAGATCTCATCTGTAATTTAGTCATTTTCTTTGAACCGGTCTTGACAGGATAAGTAAGGATAACACAGATCCCATAGTTACCTTTAGCCAAAAATGTGTATCTGAATGACTGAATAACACAACAATATAGAGGCCATATCCTGGGTAGACATACTTGTATTTCGTACTGAAAGTAGACACTGCCTCAGCAGTACTTCAAACTCCAATAATACTCCAACCGATTCCAAAATCGCGATGTGGAATAATTATGAATTAAATGATATTAAAATTATCGCGCGGGAATCAGGAGATCCGGTACTGTGAATAAAGTCTTCAAAGGAACCAAAATCGGCGGAATCGATTGGGTTCCGATAACTGACGAACACAAAGAATAGCCGATAACCGAGTTTCAGAGCGAATCACCTAACTTCTGGTAGGTTTAACAATAGTGTTCTTTTCTCTAAATCTTGGAAACATGTAACATGTATCAAGATGACCTGGTGAGCTGCACACAATTGGGTAATTTATGAAAATGGCTATCTCAGTACTCTATAAAACCATTAAATGCCATGTAAAACCATACCTACCTAGATTTGTGTAGCTTTCGGCGCACGTTCCTGATTGGAATAGACCAGCCAGTCACCAGCTTACTTCCTCTTAATGACCAGAAAAGTATTCGTCTGTGACCAGACAACGTTGAAATCAAGTAGTTGAATGGCATCAGTCGGAAGACTGCACGTCGGGAAATCCGTAGCCTTGTGTTCCCCTTATGTCTGGAGATGATTTACTGAAACAGTTGCGACCAGTTTGATTGACACTGTCAAATTGCGCATTCATTTTACTTTTTGCCCTCACGCCCTCTTGCTACGTTCTCGCAGTTCCAAATGACCATCATGACAAAACGCACAGGGAAGATCACCGACATGAGTATGTGAATGTGCATATGATTTAAGGAAACACCCGAACTGTCTCATTCTGACGTCCGGTGGCAAACCAGTCTGCACCAGATACACCAGCACAAGATATTCCCGATTACGATATGTAATTGAAATAATATAAGAAGTAGAATGATCTATTCAGATATACTGGAGCGTAGTTCATGAAAATCGAATATCATCAACCTTGAGCTCATCCTGAACCTTCAACTTTGTATTATATACCTCTAAAAGTTGATTATAGATCACAAAATTAAAGGACAAGCGATTGCGCGCAAGTAAAAGCGATTGGTGCGTGAAAATGCGACTGTTGAAACAGGTTGCAATTGTTTTTTTGTTCTTTTCTGCTGAGAAACCTGCCATAGTATTATTCGGCTACCTTTGCCTGGAGGTAGTTGTGCAGGAAATTCGTCTATGCGGTGAAATCCTTGGGCCTAAGAATCGGCCTCTACCATGGGATGGTCTTCACATATAAGCTTGCGCTTGTCCTTCACCGAATAGTGGACCAGAAAAATAATTGGCAAGTGTGGATTTCTGGCGTAAATGTAGACAAAATCCGAAATGCTTCTGATATTCTAGGGGAATATGAGGCTGTTCCTGATGACCTACATATTTCTCTGGATGTATGTTTTGTCCGCATTCACAATATAGAACCACTGAATTTAATATTTCACTTGAAATCTCATACACAGGCACTCCACCTAATTCACTTTAGCGTAAAAAGGAACACACACCTCGGAGAGAGACAGTGTGATAATGGTTCATTAACTTCTTCAGAAAGCAGTTTGAAATATGACTGATAAACTCACCTCCATCTAAGTTTGGCTTTCACGGGAGATTCACCTGAAACCCAGCTGAGGCTCTTGTTTATGATGTTCTCCATCTAATTGTTCTGAACCAGACTGCCTCATGTCTCGTTTTGCCCGACATTCGAGTTTCGTAATATGGTGTTCAGACGTGATCCATTATTCATAATATTGCTGAAAACCCTTCGACAGCGAACAGTTCGCCCTTTTCGATCTGCGCTATCCGAGCTTCGGTCAACTTACGTTCCACATAAACCAAAATGCCGAAAGACCTCATAAGCGGGAATCTCAGCTGGGCTTCAAGTGGCCATGAAAATCAAAATGGTAAATATGCAATTTCGTGCAATCTGAGTTCATGTAAAACATAAGGGTGATGGAAACCAAGGGACTGTGACCACCGTGGAAGCCCCACAAAGTTCGAAGCCGCTCCTTGGTTGTCGACGTACTTTGAGCGAACCTGCAGTGTCGGTAGATATCACTTATGAGGCGTGCAAATAGTATATCGTTTTCTCATAGAGGCGCTTCGCGTCCACTGAAAAGCGAAATTTATCGCGGAATTTATGGAGTTGCTTTGTAGTATTTGTTCACATTTGAATAACCGTCAGTTAATTTCCAGAAAAGTTCAGGAAGACGCGTTTGCGAAGAAGGCGGAAACCCAGTTTTTATAAACAAGAAGAATTTGAGGGTTTTGCTTCCCTGTCCGATAATCTGTGACTGTTCAGTTGGTGTTTCCCAATAACTCCACAGCGCGGGCCTTATTCCTTTCACCAGTAGTGTATTGCTTCCTCTGTCCAAATTATTTTTAAGGATCATCGATGTATTACATGCATGGAAAGTATCAGCATCAAAGAGTTCACATCAGCTAATATGTCTAGGTGGGAGAGAAAGGGTTAGGTTTCGTAGCATACCCACCAAAAACGAAGTAACATTTCCCCATCACATGCAGTTTATGTTGACAAGCACACCTACGAAGTCAAGCAGAAGATACTCAAATTTTGTTAGCCGGCAACATTTCAATCCCCCTAACAAGCAGATTTCTTCACTACTGGCTTGCAACGCAATTTTCGTTGTTGAAAAACTCACCAGTTATTAGGCTGTATTAGGTAGTGAAAAATGAATAAACGTTCACACGCACGCCTCAGAAAATTCTGTTGCACACCAATAATGATGGAGATGTAGTACAGTTGAGAGAAGCTCACGCCGTCAGAAGTGCTTTTAGTGTAGCCATCAATCAATATTATCGGTAGTAATGGTGCGATCAAACGGATAGAATTTTGCTACAATTCTGTAAAACGTTCACGTTTTAGGTTCCTAATGGACCCCCAAGTTAAGCGCTATGAACCGGTTTTTCTCAAGCTTTCTAGCTCTATGTTCTGCTTAGCTTTTTCAATTTTCTCAGCATCAGGTATCAGCTTATTCTCCATTACTAGCACCCTAATTTCCTGTCTCTAACGTTTTTAATACACTGCTGAGAACGTCTTCAACGATTTTTACTCCTCCCTGCTGAGTTTTCCGGGCCAGAACAACCGCTTCAATTTTCAAAATTATCTCACCTTCTAATTTGGCTTTATTCATAAACAACTCGGAAGTGTGTCTTAGTCTTCCATTTGTTGTAACTGACTGCTGTTTTTTAAAGTGTTTTAAGGGAGTAGGAAAATATACTACTTTATTATCTTTTTATTCCTTCGTCAGTGAGACAGTAGCATTTTATTCCAAATGTAACTACAAATCACTCACACTGCCGCCAAAACTCACTTTCACAATTTTCTTAAAAATAATGCATTATCACATGCCTAGCTACCAGTTTACATGCTAAACATCTCAACCTTCCAAGAATCATGATCAAGAACGAAGGTCCCCTGGTTTTGTGGTTCGCTCCTTTCTTGTATATGCAAGTCAACTTAATGGACCACAATGGTTGCCAATGTCTCTTAGTTTGGAAAAATGAAAACCCGAAACACTAGTGTGCTGATGAAAAACCAAGTGTTTCGTCTGATCTGTGTCATAGTAAACTTCTGATGATCCCAAATGCCTAATGCCACATATACTGACCATGTGATCAGCCTTCATTCTACCGCTTACTTGTAACAACCACTTCCGGGTGATGTGGTTTATTCAACATGCCTCTCACAATGTAAAAAGGGCCACCATTCCCCTTCAGCGCCAGAAGCGGAGGCGATATTCAGATAATGATAACTCGATTTGGTAACTCGAAATTTGGTGAGAGCATATACCAGCTCTGTTTGAGAAAAGTAACCTGATGTTTTCTTTTAGAGTTCGGCATTTCCGATTTTCCTGACCAACTGTCTTGCTTTCTAAGACTCTTCTCTGTTTCCCAGATTCAATCAAAAATGTCTGCATGCTTGCTGAACCACGAATCAAAATTTATACATGAGATCGGATCGAACTGGAATTTAGGAATCGCACTGAGCATTGTGTCGATCACTGAAGCGGACTGCTCAATAGTCTGGCTAATCGGCTTTTGTAGTGGCAATTTTTCAGTCAGTATCTCGATAAGCTTCAACTCCGCGAGCTCAAACTGCTGCTGCTGTTTGAAGAGAGATTGCATCTGCCCAAATAAAATAGCCATTGTGAACACCCGTCTGCCAGTGTTGTATCGTGGGTGGCCGTCTATTGGTTACGCCTGCACTGAGCCTGTCAGACTACGCGATAAGGAGAAGACAGTGCCCTGGATACGGCTTTATTGTCAGGACAAAATATACAGAGGTTATATATATATATATATACATCAGTTCAATTAAAAAACAGCGCGCCATTTGAAAAAGTGTACGTGGACAAGTAAAAGTCAGACTTGAAACGTCTGATGCTTTTGCCCACAAGGTACGCATTCTGAGCAAAATTTCTGCTACGACTTCGGCTGATCAAAGTTGAACCCTCAAAAAAATTCGAAGATGCCCAGTGAATTTATTTTTGCTTTTTTCTAATAGCCTAATCAACCGTTTGGGAACACATTTTACTCATTGTTCAGAACCTTGTCCACAACGCCGATTTTAGAATATTCTGAAACATTTTACAACATTATTCCGTTTAATAAGAGCTTGTTAGTCCAAGAATTATGTGGATTGCTGTTCGTCCTGTTGGCGAACCGAGAAATCATGAACCTCTCTAAACATCATTCATCCTTATTGAGAATTAGCAGATATCAGGGAAATCCAGGACACTTCGAACCCGCGACCTCCCGGCTAAACGTTCGAACCCTTAACCCTTCTACCACGAGTGACCAATCAGCAATGCGATTGGGTCACACGAAAGTAAAGTTTGAGTGCTGCACAGTGCCTTTCGGCTTTTCAGCGTGGATAAGCTCAACTTTAAAGTGAAGTGTTGGTTTAAAATTCTCAGATAATCCCATGCTGCCAACAATCTTTAAGTAGCTTGAGGGGAGAATAACGTACGAAGTCAATTAAACTTCCGTCGACGTTGCCTCATTGGGAGCCAACCAACAGGTGTGCTGTGAATCCTGTGACTGGAGTATGAGCGGTGTACTGGCTTGCCCGAGTGAGACCTAGTCACACTGCTGATCAACTGTCTGCAGTCAAGTCTTCAAACTACTATGCGATGTGTTGTGTGTACAGGACACCGTGAATTTCAATGAAGCGCGTAACGCCGATACTTCCCGATTGGGGTTGAAACAGACGTATAGTGTTTCTCGGTTTCTCAACTTGGATTGGCTTCCTGACTGTGAACACTTGAATGTTTGCGCATGAATAAGCCTACAGTATTTCGAAAAAAGCCACGACTCTGTACTGGTCATAGCTCCTATTACCATTGTTCTTAGGTTTTTGAATGAATTTGCCTAAGTGTGGTGACAGGGTGCTTAATGGGTTACACATGCAGTAATTCCCCCATCACATAGGCTTGGTTCGACCTAAATGCTAGTGGCCAGGTAGTACCTTCCGGAACATAAAAGTCAAATCTGACGCTCGGTGTTCGTACATGATACAATCAAGAGGTGATTACTGTAGATTTTAACCGATATGGGTGCTATTCACGGGCTGGTTAGGACAATCGACAACTACTTCACCAACATCATGGTTGATTATATTACTCGCTTGCAGATCATAATAAGCGTTGATCAGTGATTTTTTTCAATGTATCAATCATGTTGCCGCTCACTATCCTATCTGGTAAAACACCCCATTGACAAGGATCGGTTTTGGTTATCTCCAGTGTGACATCCACGGTTACCGAAAGAAAATACTACGCAATCAAATAATCGGACTCCTATCTAAGGCATGGGAAGCCTGGATACCTTTTGTTCCTAACTGTGCATAACGCTGAAGTGTTGTAATATATTCGAAATATTTGCTCGTCACCGATTCCAAGGCTGTTGTTGTAGGTTTTGATGTTTTTGCCCCATGTTTTAAACTTAGAATATTTGTCATACCTACATTCTCATTCCTATCATTGGCTTTTTTGCCCCACTGAATTCACTATTCATTCGTTTTATTCGTTACATTTTGGTCAGATTGTTGCCCATCTGGAGAAACGTTCTCCAAAGGTAACGGTAACACAAAGACTGTCTCTACACATCCTGTGGTAAGTAGCCATTTCAATGCCTGTCATAAATATAAATTTCCAAACGTTTTCAGTCTTTTTATTTGCCCAACGAGTATGTTAGTTCCGCTCGCTTGCTACCGATTGCTTGAAATTCCAATCGTGTTGTTTTTACCATACGTATTTACGTACCATACGTTGCCTTTGCTTAAACACCCCCAGTCCTAGTCTAGACCTCCGGCATCTTGTGTTTTTCACGCTAGTCTAAAATGTCTTACCACATCAGTGCTATACTAACAAAAAACAGCTGAGATTAATTTAAGACGTTTGTTTGTGGCCAAATAAGTAGTGTAATGTTTTCGAGCACAAAAAAATTAATGAGAATTCGGGAAACAGTCATGCTGAATGAGACAAAAATGAGCGAGACTGTTTGTAATTTGTCCGGAATTTCCACCAAACTTATGTATAATGCCATAAAAAACACAGATGACGCCCTATAAATTTTCAGTAAATCAAAACGAGAGTGCTCTGAATAAAATAATGGTAACTGTTTTTTACTGAAAAAGTAAAATTTATTACTGAGAAATGAACCACGTTTCCATGGTGGACAGCCCCATCTCATTAAACCATCATATACTTATTGTAAAAAATATGCAAATATTTTTATACGCAACCTGAATACCGAAGACAACGCCATTTAGATTTTGGTAGAGGGGGAGTTCAAAAACTGAGAATTACAACGTTACTATACATTAAACGTCGGTGTTAAAATCCGTTTCTATAAACAAAGGTTGTATCCACTTGATAATGGCAACGAGATTTTAGGCAAACACTTGTAGTTTGAACCTGAAGACATTACGGACGTCGGGTTATATTATGGCAACCTGGGTACAGTTTGGAATGACAGGTATCAGCAGACCCCATGAACTGCTATCGAAATAATGCCACAATTATAAGGCCAGATTTGACAATGATATTCCTGCGTGACCAAAATTAAATATATGATAATACGGACTAAAAACGTTATCACGTACTTATGTCTGTGAAAGTAGTTGGTCAGCTGCCTATAGTAAGTTTACAATAAGAAGGTGAGCAGAAACTAGAAACCTATGCAAGCAAAGATCGCGTGGCATCAGAAATAAAATTTCAAACCCACAATAGCGTGCCAATAAGTTTGGTGCATGCTGTAAGTGCACAGCAAGCGCTAATCAGTCATGTGCATTACAAATCTGGGCAGATAGGCATGCCGTTCTCCAGTAGAGTTCCGAATCGACTAACAATAAAAGGAAGTTTAATAATATTTGATTGGGAGCAAATGTTCCCAAAAACCTACATGTGTTTAAGACATTGATGCGAATGTAAAATTGCCCTTTGACGACCTTTCTCATTGTGTGGACAATGAGGTGATCTTAACCACATTCGGTAGTATTTATTTCACATTACTAAACAAAAGAACATAACGGAATATATATATGTATATTCTTGTGTGAAGCCATTCCACCTAGCATAAAAATTAAAATGTGTTGTTACAATGGGAGCATTTTGCCACCTGACTTCTGGGTTGTATGCTAATAAAATGTCCGCTTCGCAGACTCATCATGGGATCTCGGTGGCTCGGGTTTTCGTCACTAACTTGATGGTCATATCCATGATATAAACACAGCCACGTCCTATATTTCCCAAGGCAGCAACACGACTTCCCTTGTGACACACACTTGCGGGAACAGCCGATACGATTATCTGGAGGTGTCACTAATTCATTTCGATTTTCGTGACACACTGAATAGTTTCTCAGTTCTAACAAATTACTCTTCGACTATTATATACAGAGCGAACATAAGAACTAAATTTCTAATTTTTCCTGCCTGCTGACCTACAGGTACTTACCATACTGAGTGGTGGCAATTCCACAAAGCAGTAACTAGCAATAACTGGCAGTAACTGTGGTTGTAATTCTGCTGATATTTCAAGGGGAGTACTCCTCACCGTTCCAAAGATTGTTTAGCCCAGATTTCCGTCAGGCTTATGAGCTGTGAGTTAACCGATAATTTGTCCAAAGTGAGTTTACGGTGCCTGCTGAAAAGCCCTTCTAACAGGCGAGCACAACAAAACGAAACTAGGTGTAATCAGCCAAATAACTTTAATCATAGCCTCAGCACAGGCTTCAAATGAAATGATGAATTAAGGCAGTGATTGTGTTTCTACTGGCAACTTGACATCTTTGAATCAAGCTGCTTTTGAATATGTGGTTTGGGTACGACAGCGAGCAATATGGCAACACGAATGTTCGGATAACCACCACATTCACTTGGAATTCGTCATTTCTGACATTTTACTTTCGCAACTCAAAAATGAATCTCAGTGAGAAAAATACTCTTGGGTGAGATCCGGTAACGATCTTTCTGCTGTGTAAGTAGAGGAATTTGCGGTATAAAATAACTCAACTTTATCATCTCAAGACTGAAAATTTTCAGAATAGGCTGATGTCGTCTTTGATGTGTAAAGTGCGGATTCAGGTTGTAGGGTACTACGAATGGGATTAAAACAAAATGGTATCGGGCAAGATGAAGTAGTTGCCGACGTGTGAGCATGCTGTGACTATAGGTAGAATTTGACTGAACATCGGAGCAAACCCATTTAACGTCTAGGAAAGAATGGCTGTCAGTTAAATCAGGCTAAGTTATATGATGCGCGGACCAAAAATTCCTATAATCTCTCACATAAATCCCGGTCACAGTGAGTTAATTCAAAAACAGCCCCTATGTACAGCTAGCTAAAAAACCTTGGGGTGAACTTTTGTCAACCGGAACTCAAAACACCTGATAGACAAACACTGGTGAAAGCGATGTCCTACTGCTCGACACTCTTGTGAAAACAGGGACTACGTTTCTCACCGGCGTCAAGTCACAACGTGCTGGGATCACGATGGTATTTTCCAAACACACCGTTCCTGATATAAAACTAAACCAACATTCACTTGTTCATATCCCTATGGTATTTACTCGCCCGTCGATCATCAACCAATATGAACCACAGAAAAAAGAGATATGCTATTATGCATTGACATTCACCTCCTATTGAGATGACTACAGTCTATGCCTTCATTTCGTACGTTCGTCAGTCTGACGCCAAACGAGTAGAAAAATCATTGTTATGGGTTGGAGGTAAAACGGCCGAACCGTTGTGCTAGCCAGAAACATATTTAGCACAACTCAATGGCGTGGCACTTATCTTGTATTCGGTGTTAGTGATGTAAATGTACAGTAGACTGTTTTGCTGGGCCAGTTCGAGGCAGACGATCTCTTTAAAGAGAGACAAGGTGACCAGCAACAAAATTATTCCACTGAATATCGATGCAAATGACTAACTTTAATCCACAAGTCTCCAAAAATCTAAGTGTGCGTCTCTGGTATATATGTGTTAGAGAAAAATATATTTTACGACTTGCAAGTAATAAGATGTTGGTCTCAGGAGCTTGTTCTTACCAACATCGGATTTCGACTCCTAATAGCTTAAACAGGCAAACATTCGGCCACGAACGGTCGATCATTAGTGTGATCAGCTCATACTTGAACATAAGTTTAGCGTCTTCTGAGTATGGATTAGACATGCGTATATGTGTGGTCGGATGTAGAGCTTTTGATGCCACATAAATTATAGACTGAAACACTCAACAGAAGATACTTTCTTCGAGGCACACCGCCAAAACAACAAGAGTGGAACGGCCTCACATGAAATTCAAACTATCTGTTCTATCCATCTAAAACTGCTTGCACGCGTAACTGTACCGAAACCATTGTGCCAGAAACCTCAACTGCTACTTATGTATCACTTACAGAGAGCGGTATTCTGACTAACTAGCCCGCAAAGTATCAAATGTTCTTGAGTCAGTCCCTGGCTTTATAAGCAGTCAGACATTGTGTCACCTAATCCGACCGTGTGATTTTGGATGAAAATCTTATTTGAAAATGCTATAGTATGTAAATGTCATCTCTTCCATATATGCCCACTATTTCACAAGAACTGCTGTTATCCTTCGCACCCACAAATATGGAATAGTTGAACAATGAAGTCAGACACTTTACCGCCTAAACTTCGGACTGTCTGACACCCGCGTCGACCTGCAGTAAACCAGGTAACAGACTTGCACATAACTTTCTCTCCAACGTCTACTATGTGGTTTATTGATTCTTCAGCAAAATAATTGTCAAGCGGAAAGGTTAACTGGAATCAAGTTATTTGGAGATTTTCAGTACCCTGTACATCCAATAGCACTGGAGGCGACATTCTGTGTTTTTCATAATTCAAACCGCGATACGTACTGTTTCACCCTGCTCAACTCTATAAATCTGACCTTAGTGTAGCCCGAGAGTTGTATAAGTCCTTGGTCCATTCTGTACGAATACTGTTTCCCTTGATTTCAGTTTATTCCAGACTCATTTAGCATTGAAGATTTATCGGTTACGTATACCAAGGGCTCTTATTGCACTGTATTTCTGTCTCCGGTATTAGTACCTATGATTTAAACGAACTGACATGTGCCCGTATCCTTCCACACACTACGCCGATCAAAGTGACACAAAATACCCTACAGTGAATTTCGTTGAGTTGACGTAACTTCCAAACCAAACCCCTGTACCTTGTATTTCAATGCAACACCGACTACCGTATAACACTGAATTCTTTATGCCGGATTTTCCAGTAGCCTTGGAACTAGTTTCTGGAACTTGCGACGTGCTACCAAAAAGGCGGTAATCATTCGTGGATCGATAGAAGGATTCCAAAAAATGAATGCTCTAGTATCAGAACAAAATCAACTGAATAATTTTTCCGTGGGTTAATTGTGGCAAAGGCATTGAATTTCTGGATTTACAGGTTACCGTTTGCAGATTACTGTTCCTGCTTACTTTGGGAATTCCCAACTAATCACTTTGTTGAACAGTTAAGTCTGGCGTGCCCGGTCAGCAGGCGATAAAACACACCACATGTACACACACATGTCCAAACGACATGATCAGTCACAGATAGCTGTGAAATAACTGAAACGAATAGGTTGCAGTAATGATCAACACATTGGCCCAACGAATGTCACCATATACCGAGGTGGGTAGTCACGTGAGGATCGATTAGACGCTGATATTCAGTGGAATAATTTTGTTGCTGGTCACCTTGTCTCTCTTTAAAGAGATCGTCTGCCTCGAACTGGCCCAGCAAAACAGTCTACTGTACATTTACATCACTAACACCGAATACAAGATAAGTGCCACGCCATTGAGTTGTGCTAAATATGTTTCTGGCTAGCACAACGGTTCGGCCGTTTTACCTCCAACCCATAACAATGATTTTTCTACTCGTTTGGCGTCAGACTGACGAACGTACGAAATGAAGGCATAGACTGTAGTCATCTCAATAGGAGGTGAATGTCAATGCATAATAGCATATCTCTTTTTTCTGTGGTTCATATTGGTTGATGATCGACGGGCGAGTAAATACCATAGGGATATGAACAAGTGAATGTTGGTTTAGTTTTATATCAGGAACGGTGTGTTTGGAAAATACCATCGTGATCCCAGCACGTTGTGACTTGACGCCGGTGAGAAACGTAGTCCCTGTTTTCACAAGAGTGTCGAGCAGTAGGACATCGCTTTCACCAGTGTTTGTCTATCAGGTGTTTTGAGTTCCGGTTGACAAAAGTTCACCCCAAGGTTTTTTAGCTAGCTGTACATAGGGGCTGTTTTTGAATTAACTCACTGTGACCGGGATTTATGTGAGAGATTATAGGAATTTTTGGTCCGCGCATCATATAACTTAGCCTGATTTAACTGACAGCCATTCTTTCCTAGACGTTAAATGGGTTTGCTCCGATGTTCAGTCAAATTCTACCTATAGTCACAGCATGCTCACACGTCGGCAACTACTTCATCTTGCCCGATACCATTTTGTTTTAATCCCATTCGTAGTACCCTACAACCTGATTCTTGTATGGTACCAGGTGTTTCTGAATGCTATCAAGCACTCGTGGTGGTCGAACGCATTGAACGTGTCCAAGAGCGTTTTGGAGAATAATTCTCCGATAGTGTGCTGTTCAAAAAATTCTTTGGGCACCAGTTGATTTGCAGTCAAGCAAAATGACTCTGGCTTCTAAAACACACACAATATGACAAACGCAGTTGGCTGTTTAGTGAGAACGTGTAACGCAATTTTTACTATGTACAATAAGTTAATTACTAAAAAAAGCAATAGATTGTACGATAATTTGTCTGGTCCATTTGGTCGATATACACACAGAAAATTGAATTAGGAACAACGTGACACTATTAGCTGAATGCTGTTCTTGCACAATCGGACTTTATGTCTTCCTTAACGCTGCTATCCTCCGGTTCAGTAGAGACGTTTTTTAACAAAATTCTGCTGATCGCCTTTGCCCCTGAATCCTGAACAACGGGTAAACATTCGGTTACTCTCTAAGAAACCACTTCACTGAGTTTATGATCACTCAATTCCACCAGACAATTAAGTTAAATACTATTACGTTCGTTCTGGACACTATTTTGTCTCTTCTAGCTATTTTCTTGGTGGCTGTTCCCAAGCGACAGATTTGTTTTTATGAAAATGCCCACCGGTTTTAAGATATAAACTTCGTTCTAGACTTCTCGCGTTAGCCTTGTTGCTCGTGACAATCATTCGACAGAACAACTCCTCATCGATCTGGTTTCCTATGTGGTTGATCACCGAGTGGGACATAACTTGTCGAAACTTGCATAAGAGGACCAGAATACATCCTAGTCCGATGGCTGAATAGCTGACGTGCAATTTTCAGGCAACGTGTTGCCAGGACATTGAATAATGGATTACTCGACCGATGTGACTGAGCATTGCCAGAAATATGAGTCCTTCGCTTTCCGGTATCACGGAATCTTGGCAACTCCGAAATAAGTCAAAATTTCCAGGATATCTACCCCTCCGAGCGACCCTCATCCGCATCTTTATCATGAAGACTACCACCAGCCTCTCACCAGAAACAAAAACCCCAACTGCAATGGGACCGACTGCTTCAGTGAATTTTACTTGACTTACCACGGTGATCCTTGCTCCGGCTACGCGTTTAAATTTCGGCTGCGATCACCTGTGAAATGAATGCATGTCAGTTACAGCACTAAAATCAAACCAAGTAATCTTGCAGTTACATCTTATGAGGTTTTGAGTTCGTAAGTCACTAAACGTGTAAATTTGGAAACTAAAAAGCGGAGACGGGAGAGGAATTTTTCAACAGCTGTGTTTTGTTCTCCTCAACTGGACACATCTGAGAGATTTGTAGCTTACCTTTGTTTTGCATGTACGCACCTATGTATCTAGAGGTCTAATTAGCTGAGGATCAGTTATGACAGAGCAATTCAATAAATGTATAAAATTTTCTCCGCTCCACTTGAGATTAATATACGTATTATACATAAGCTCCATTAAGTTTCATTTAATTGTTTTCATACTTGACGTTCGGATTTGATTCTGTGCAGTTTATGTTTATTGTTTAAGAGTTAAATATATTGTTTCGTCAATGAGATTCATGAGGTTTTTGAGATTTAACGGGTGGGAAAAGTAACAACAGGCAGAAACACCACTGAACAGGCAGAATTTACGGATGACACTCTGTTGTACACTTGAGAGAAATGTCACATTTTGTACTATAAGTTTGCGGGTCCCAAAATGAAGGATTTCTTCAGATGACTGGAAGTAAGTAGGAGTTTTGATGAAACCGCCACCGGATTCTCCAACACTTGTAGTTTATAGTTGCTACTTACTACACCAAAGTGACTCCGTTATTTTGGCGGAAGAACTGAAGCCAACTCATCATCATTTGCCCTAAATTGAAAAGTTTACGCTACGCACAGTCTTCCTGTAGACGGAAACCAGTGTTTCCCAGCTCACTTCGCACGATGTCCTGTGTCACAAAACGTGCGAACCCTATCTGCACATTCGGTTTGTTACTAATCAATAATTATCGAGGAGACGGGGTATGCGCACCCAAGCCTATGGTACGAAAAAGTTAGTTACATGTCGTGATTATCGACTTTTGGTTTTGTATTTTATTTCCTGACCTAACGAGGTTTCGTTTTTCCAAACCCCATTTTATCTCTCGCCAAGATGCATTAACAGTACCCAGATGCTTCGTACCAAACTTCATTCCCTTCTACCATATCAAACTTTGTTCATTCCGGATTAGGACCGAAAAACAGCGTTCATCGGGACAGGCGGTAAATCGGTATGCATATTACATGGCTCAGCCAAATTAGTTTGCAATGTTGCAGTGTGGGAGTTTGAACACTGGACATTTGACTAGCGTATGCTGGAAAAGGTGAATAATTTTCTGTTTGAGTAGTGCGATAGGCTTGTCCGACGCAACTCACAGGCGTTACCACACGAACGCCACAGCAGCAAAAAAAGTTGCTACCAGATTTCAAGGTGGAAAATATGGTTACTAGTAACTTAATTTGGTCCTCAAAGAAGATTCCACTTAATCTCAGCTGAATCTGTCTGTTGTGACCTTCTTTAGGTGAATGTGCTGCGAAATGCCACCACCTGTTGCAGCTGGTAAGATATGTGAGATGTCCTTATTTTCTAGCGGCAACACTATTCATAAAATTCTGAAAACTGTCACGTAGCCAACAACCGGTTTCGCTCTCCTGGGGGCTTACCCAGTAGGCATCCCGCTCGAGTTTTCGCTAATCATATGCAATCCCCTAACAATAAACTGCATTTAAGTGGCGAGATACCCGCATCTAGAAATTTCCATAAAAGTTGAAATCCTTCGATCACCTGCACCAAAGTCGGCGTGGGTTATCGTTTGTCTTGTCCACATGTATATGAGCTAAAGGCTGAATGTTTTGTGTTTTTTTTTGTCCCCACATGCTCCTTCAATGCAGCACAAGAAGATCTGTACGCTTTTCTCTAGATTACTAGTAGTTGCATGGTTTAATCACCTCAGTTTTCAGTTCGGAAAAGATTTGGGTGGCACAAACACAATGAGTTTCCGATTCCCTTGGGATTAGGTATATACGTGCCTGAATAATAGCGGCGTTTCTGGAGATTTTTCCAATCCGTTTTTGGTTGAGAATGAGCCCGAGGGATTAATCAATATATATTTCCCTTTGGGCAGATTCGTAGCTTTTTGTAAAGTAAACGGAATACGCAAACGAGATCCTGAATAGACCTAAAAGATCTCAAACATTGGAATTCACTTTTCACCTCGTCGCTCTGTGTCAAACCAACTAACTTGAAGCCATGTGAAGAGGAAATGTTACTGGTCAGTACCCGAAGCATTTAACCAGTGAAAATTGAAAGTTTGAATGTATGCATTTTCAGTACTGTTCCTGCCTGAATATAACTGTTCATAAGACCGATTAATATATGGTAAATTCTCCGGCTTGGTTCTGTTAATTTCTTGACACACTGCGGTTAGCCTCAGCTCAACTCACTTATAAGGGGCTCCGCAAAATAAATCCGCCAGTGATTTTGTTCCTGAGAGACGCGAAGTTCACAATAAAAATAACTCATGGTTTTGATTGGTACACCTTGAGTTTCCCAACGAGCTTAACATCCCGTCTCGGTTTTTTATTCGAGTAACGATGAATGAGTATAGAAGCTAAGCAAAAGTGCGGATATTTCGTGGATTTGTGATCAGAATAGTCTTCATGTTCCACTTTACGGTTGAGACTAAGCATTCTGAGGCCCTAGATAACGTAACCAGCTCAACTGTTAGAACCGGTGAGCCGGATCTACGGCAGTTTCTTCAATGCGTTGGCTGTTCAGGTGGTGACGTCGGTGGGCAACGCGCATTCACTCACTTGCAGGTGGCATCTCTCGCTACGATTAACCTCGTGGAAGCGTCGCCGGCTCTCTAGATTTAGGTTTGTACCAATGCGCCTAGTTATGTATACATATATATCATGGTAAGAAACACTTGTAGTAAAATTTGCGTTAAACCATTATTCAACTCACCTCATCACAGTGACTTTTATTTCGACGAATAGCGCAACGCAGCACTTCAGCGTCTGTCCCAGGAATCATCAGATTTCGGAGTAGCTGTTAAATGAACGGTTGTACCTTGGTTGGGACAAAAGGAATATACTAAACAAGTCAAACTGCAGTTTTATCCACTTACTGATATTGCATTCACCATTTAATTTGCAATGAGAAGACTCCAGACTTTGTAATGATGAGAAAATATTACATCACAGATCATCAGAGAAATGCTTAGGACGTTAGATCTAAAGTTTGATTATGTTTGGATTGAATTCGGTTTGTTTTTATTTGCAACTTGAGTGTCTCGGTGATACATAATTTGTTTGGTCATTTCACTGGGAATAAAAAGGAAGTGCTGTTTGGTCCCTAGCTAGAAAAGTTCAATTTATATGAAATGCGCACAGACACTTCTTGTAGTGTCTCAGGTGTGGTTTGTAATAAAAGACTCGTTTGCTAACTCTAGGGTATCCTTGTTCCGTCTTGAATGTGTATCGCTCGTCACAGCCATAACTTTATGGTTTTTAACTGAAAGATTTTCTGAACAATGTCATATGTTGAATGAACCACTCTTGGTGCATATACACTCATTTGCAAACTAATTTGGTTTTTCAAGAGACTCACCTGGAACCCAGCTGAATCTCTTGTTTGTGATGTTTCAAACGATGCAACAAACAAGCCCTTTAGTTAAAAGATTTGAACAACCGGCGCCTGTCGACTTGCGCATGAAAACATGAGTTGTACATGGCTCCTTTTGGGATGAAGTCTTACATCGTTAACATTGCCACAAGTACATGAGTAGAACATCGATAGTTCACTGCCACACAAACGTACGAAACCGGTCGTGGGCTGTCGATGGATTTTCAGCAGCCTTATAAGTAGTACATCACAAAGATGTACATGTATCGCGATATTTCAAATATCGTAGCGACTGAAACATGAGGCGGCCTGGCGCAGCACATTCTGTTGCCTGAGAACACCACAAACGAGAGACTCAGCTGGGTTCCAGGTGAGTCTCTCGAATGAACCAGATTAGTTTGCAAATGAGTGTATATTCGCTAATTCCGTGCAATTTGGTTTCAAGTAGAACATAAGGTTGGCGGAAATCCGCCTACCTGATGAGCCCCAAAAAGGGCGAAACCGGCCATGGGCTTCAGCAACCTTATGAGTAGTACATTACAAAGATATTCACTCTTGGTGCAGTTTATACACAGATGACACTAAACGTTGCAAACATTTCTGTCGTTTAACAAGATTCCAGGGATGCCGATGATGTGTGAGATGCCAGGGGGCAGCTGCGTTGGCACATAGGTTTTTTTACTTTTATGCAACTCACCTACATGGATCACTTTGGAGGTGATTAATAGAAATGTTTGAAACACAAATTCCTAGTGCTTACCTGCTGTGCAATTTCTGCATGCATGCATAGGCGCTTTCATTACTTCGCACTCGACAATTTAAAACTCGGTGGGACCAGATGTCCAATTTCCATTATAACTGTCCACTAGGATTAATCAAAATCCCTTCATCCCACTATCAAGCAAGAAGATTCCGTAAAATCTGTCTCCACATAAGCCCAGTATTTCATTCGACCTCATTATTCTATGGTTTTATGGACAGAAAATAGGACACAAAGCCAGAGAATGACGTGGAGACCAGCTTTACTGATAACAGCTAAAATCAATAACTGATGTTTGCGGTTGATGGCTCTAGGCCAAGCCGTCTCCTGTCGTACTACGTCAAGTTAATAGAGTTTTTGCAATAGTGAACGACATAAAATTTGCGTTAAACCATTATTCAACTCACCTCATCACAGTGACTTTTATTTCGACGAATAGCGCAACGCAGCACTTCAGCGTCTGTCCCAGGAATCATCAGATTTCGGAGTAGCTGTTAAATGAACGGTTGTACCTTGGTTGGGACAAAAGGAATATACTAAACAAGTCAAACTGCAGTTTTATCCACTTACTGATATTGCATTCACCATTTAATTTGCAATGAGAAGACTCCAGACTTTGTAATGATGAGAAAATATTACATCACAGATCATCAGAGAAATGCTTAGGACGTTAGATCTAAAGTTTGATTATGTTTGGATTGAATTCGGTTTGTTTTTATTTGCAACTTGAGTGTCTCGGTGATACATAATTTGTTTGGTCATTTCACTGGGAATAAAAAGGAAGTGCTGTTTGGTCCCTAGCTAGAAAAGTTCAATTTATATGAAATGCGCACAGACACTTCTTGTAGTGTCTCAGGTGTGGTTTGTAATAAAAGACTCGTTTGCTAACTCTAGGGTATCCTTGTTCCGTCTTGAATGTGTATCGCTCGTCACAGCCATAACTTTATGGTTTTTAACTGAAAGATTTTCTGAACAATGTCATATGTTGAATGAACCACTCTTGGTGCATATACACTCATTTGCAAACTAATTTGGTTTTTCAAGAGACTCACCTGGAACCCAGCTGAATCTCTTGTTTGTGATGTTTCAAACGATGCAACAAACAAGCCCTTTAGTTAAAAGATTTGAACAACCGGCGCCTGTCGACTTGCGCATGAAAACATGAGTTGTACATGGCTCCTTTTGGGATGAAGTCTTACATCGTTAACATTGCCACAAGTACATGAGTAGAACATCGATAGTTCACTGCCACACAAACGTACGAAACCGGTCGTGGGCTGTCGATGGATTTTCAGCAGCCTTATAAGTAGTACATCACAAAGATGTACATGTATCGCGATATTTCAAATATCGTAGCGACTGAAACATGAGGCGGCCTGGCGCAGCACATTCTGTTGCCTGAGAACACCACAAACGAGAGACTCAGCTGGGTTCCAGGTGAGTCTCTCGAATGAACCAGATTAGTTTGCAAATGAGTGTATATTCGCTAATTCCGTGCAATTTGGTTTCAAGTAGAACATAAGGTTGGCGGAAATCCGCCTACCTGATGAGCCCCAAAAAGGGCGAAACCGGCCATGGGCTTCAGCAACCTTATGAGTAGTACATTACAAAGATATTCACTCTTGGTGCAGTTTATACACAGATGACACTAAACGTTGCAAACATTTCTGTCGTTTAACAAGATTCCAGGGATGCCGATGATGTGTGAGATGCCAGGGGGCAGCTGCGTTGGCACATAGGTTTTTTTACTTTTATGCAACTCACCTACATGGATCACTTTGGAGGTGATTAATAGAAATGTTTGAAACACAAATTCCTAGTGCTTACCTGCTGTGCAATTTCTGCATGCATGCATAGGCGCTTTCATTACTTCGCACTCGACAATTTAAAACTCGGTGGGACCAGATGTCCAATTTCCATTATAACTGTCCACTAGGATTAATCAAAATCCCTTCATCCCACTATCAAGCAAGAAGATTCCGTAAAATCTGTCTCCACATAAGCCCAGTATTTCATTCGACCTCATTATTCTATGGTTTTATGGACAGAAAATAGGACACAAAGCCAGAGAATGACGTGGAGACCAGCTTTACTGATAACAGCTAAAATCAATAACTGATGTTTGCGGTTGATGGCTCTAGGCCAAGCCGTCTCCTGTCGTACTACGTCAAGTTAATAGAGTTTTTGCAATAGTGAACGACAATTTGTCTCACTTGGTACAGTGACCTATTTCCCAACGTGTAAATCATCCATCACAATCAGGATGGGCAGCCACTCCCCTGGTTCGACTCCTGTGCTACAACTATCAGATTACTCTAGGAATTTTAACTATTTCAAAAACATGCAAGCAGACGTCACAACCCTTGTACTTGCATAAATCAAAGCCTAAGCAATCCAGGGGTTCAAAGTATCAGGCCAGACTGACCAGACCATAAATCGGCAAAATAAGAAATTTCAGGAGGGTTTTAAAGACTTTGTGAAAAGACAACCTATAACATTGTTCCATTTTTTCTCAGTAAACTCAGTGCAAACTGAACAGGAAGCTTGGGCGCCGCTTACTAACGCCGAACACAAGGCAAAGCGGAACTGGAACAGTTACATCACCATCTCTTTGATGGCGATGAACATTGATGAATATCACGGCAGCAAAAACAAAGACACTTTCCGAAACATGGCCGTTGTTTCGCTGGTCACTTTGATTGAAAACGTTTCATTACCTGTCAAGTTGACATCGCCAGTACACTGATAGGGAGCGTAGTGGAACATAGCGATGGGTAGTCTCATCGCTTAATACTTCTAGTGACTTACAGTCTAATCCAGTTGGTTTGACAGAGTTGCACTCGCGCTTTGAACCCAACCTGGGAAGCTTTAATATAGTCATAGCAATTAACAGAGTTTCCCTGCTGATTGAGTTGATCATATCGAACTAGTCCGTAGGGAGCCTGTACCCATTCGCACTTACCTTGTGTCGAATACTAAGTCATTCGCAAAGGCCGGTTTCCAGTAGCCTGCCTGTTGGCGACAATCACTCATCATAGGCGGACAAATGTGCCATCCCCCAACATTTTCTGTGCCATAAGTCAACGGGATAAGTGAGTCACACTCCGAGTATCCCCAAGTTCTTCTGCCTATTGTGTGCCATTTATTATCCACGCCATTCACAACATACTTTTCTCGTATGGGTAGAATTGAAATTATACACTATCAATAAAGAAACGTCCTCCATCAGGCAACTTCCACAACAAGTTTCCTCGGCGACCACTCTTATCTGGAGGTGTCTTTCTCGAGAAACCCAATGCGTCCAACCAATTCAGATGTTTCACGGAAACCAGTGTTTTCCCAGAAACCTGTGCTTTGCTACCTCGTTAGAATCTTGTTACTATTATTACACAGCAAACAATAACGGATGCCGATTGCTGGTTTCTGTTTTGCATCTTCCTTAATTTACCTTATTTGTGACGTAATTAGTTTCTTAGGAAAATCTCTTTCTTGTACATAGTAAGTCCACCCTTGAAGTCCACAGTCTAGACCTTTTAAGAACGCTCAAACGATCAAATAGAAAGTGTCAATCAACACACAGGGAGAGAAAGTTGGTTTTTCCGATAATAAGTCGAAAAAATGTCTAGATGAGAAAGGGCGAAAATATCAGCTATGATACCAGACACCAGGCAGTCAAAGAGCTCCAATGGTAGCATTTTTCACGGAACTAGACCATGTGATTGGGACTAGTCAAGCCTGCCGATTGTGATGTAGCCTTCAGATATTTCACGGTCAGTTTGCCTACTGAAGAATTCACGACATGTACGCTCACAGCAGTCCATAACGTTTCTGACAGAGTAACTTTGGTCCGATGCCGCTTAACTTACCATGACTGTAATGGATAAACCAGGTTCAGACGTTCCTACTTTAAACCAGTTAGTGAAATGTTGTAGCAATGTTTGTCTTGGTACATACACGGGAGCAACAGGATTGGTGTCGACGTTTTTCTTCAAAAACCGTATCAGTGTTTGAAAAATAAACGGTGAGTACGGGGTAATTTACTACTTGTGGTCAACCTGTTTATTTTTCAAGAATTGGCCGGCAAATCACGGGTTCCAAACTCCCAGAGTTTGTGAAATGCCCTTTACTGATGATTTCCAGTAAGGATGAAGCAACTGTGCAGAGCTTCTCAGCTTTCCATCACAAATTACCCTCACTCACAGGAATAAATTTCCATCTGAAAGTTCACAAATCTCCTCATACTGTTAACAGATATACTTACGTCTGTATACGTGAGAGCAACGTTTTGCTCTTGACACAAAATCTCCGTCAGGCTGCGAATCTAGCCTAATTTCAAGACCGAGTGGGATCCAATCAGCCAATAAAAACTAAATCGATTTTAGGTTCCGCTTTAGAGATTCTGTTTGTTGTGGTGGATCAACAAGTTTCAAGACCGATTGAAAACTTGCATAGACTGGCGTTCAGATAAGAGTCTACTTCTTTCGGTTCGATTAACACCAAAATCCCTCTCGAGTGTCGCTCGTCCATCTGTGTGGGTGAGCAAGTTTGCGAGGGAGATACCGTAACCTTTGGTCGGGTTTGGCTTTCTACCTTGTTTTCTGAATAAATCCGTGTTTTGAAAACCAAACATCGTCACTTGTGAATCGACTTATCTAAACACACTCTTCTAGGCTCTCCAGCTCTACGCCGTCGACTCCATTCACACTGTGATGCTCGGAGTTTTCCACTTACTCGGCCATCAGCCGATGTGATGTGAACCTCCGTCTTAACCCTCCTATATATTCCAGATATATTCTATGTCCCGTCTCTAATACACGTCCACAAATTGCCGAACACTTGACCAGCGATTTTTTTAGTTCGCAGTCTTTGGCGTTTTATTTATCCCTTTTATGTGCACGCAAATTTTGGTGCACAGTTCCATAGGTGTCTGTCCGTTACATTTAACTGTCCACACAGTCGTTTTAACTGGAAGTCTTTCAAATACACCAAAACTGAACGTGATGATTTTCTTTTCTGGACTGACACTTCCAATAATCTCAGGTGTTCCAGTTAGGACGGTTTGGCCATAACTAACAATTTCACTAAGATTTCATCTTTGCTCAGTTGTAGCCAAATGATCCGTACCCATTGGTTCGCCCGTAATATAGCCGTCTTTCTCCGCTCTCCTTGGTCTTTTTCCTTGAGATTTCCCGCTCAAGTACTGTCAAACGCGACAGAATAAGTTACATCCATCTCCCAAATCACCCAGTTACAACAGTTCCTGTTTTGCATGAAAGAACTGCTATGCTGATCCCTTTCTTATTGAACCTTAACACCCAATCCAACGACCTTCCGAATTGCTGCCTCCTTGAGCTCACTGATTATACTCAATGTCTGTTTGTAATCTTGATCTGAGCTGAAATCAGTGGGCTGTCGAAGATTTTTCAGCAATTTTGTGAGTGATTTCCTTTGATCTGATCTGCTTTTTTTCGATATCTCTGTACAGCAGCCTCGTTCGATTAAACATCGATGCGACAATAATTGCACACACCGAATTTGGATGCGCTGGTAAGTAGCTTAAAAACTCTTCAAAAGGGATGATATCCATTCTAGCAGAAATGTTTACAGAAGAAACTTCAACCGAAAAATTGGTCTAGCAAAAGAAGCGGCGCTTTCTTGATCATGCAGTTATTACCGTCAGTGACGTGAAAAATATGAATTGGTTAGGGCTTACTTATTATGTCCCTTCATGGAGTGTGGTAGCAACTCAGTAAAGGTGGTCTCAGAGGGTAGGATTCGTATTTCAGTGGCTTGCTAATTTAACGGGGAGTATAAATTAGGACACATCAGCCACACTTCGCTGAGCAATTAGAATTCGCTGATAATATGAGGGGATGAGCCTGTGATAAAAGAGTGGGCGTAAAAAATCACCAGGACATAAATTTTACCTCATTAAGCGCCAAATAAGGCGAAATCATGCCTTGTAGCTACTTGTGAAGGGAAATAGGCCTTTGCTGCAGACTTCTTTATTAGGGAATACAAACTGAACAGTTACAGACTATTGGACAGATAAGCAAATCTCTCATATGGATCGCGTTTATAAAAACTGTGTATGTCTTTTTCCCGAACTTTCCTGAATAGTCACTGACTATAACTCAAACGTAAACACACGGCATAAATCGATTCCACAAATTCCGTAATAAAGCTAACATTTCAGTAGACGCGAAACGGTCTATGGGAAAAGCAAATATTACTCACATGCTTTAACAGCGGTACACCGTTACACCTGCAGCAATCACATCTTTCAGCAACGTATACTATGAATGCTAGGGTCTGTGGACAGAGTAATTGATTTGGTGTGGTTATTTTGTTGGTTATCTGTCAGCCTCCGCTGTATGGTTAAATCAGGTAAAATGGTACCCCCAAAGGACTGTAGTGATTAAATTGGACTTCATTCAACGGAACACACAACTCATGAGGTTTCTGAAAAATTCCTAGACAACTCAGGTCCGGTTTTGTCTACCTTAAAGCTCATCATATATGCACGATTTCCGAGTTTCCATCGATCATGTGTCCTGCGTGAACATCAAATTTTCCACAACCAATGAAGCGAACTTAACAACTAAGCTGGTTTCCACCGGAGACCCAAGTGAATTCAAGCTGAACCTTCTGTTTTGATATTCTTGAACAAACTCGTTTTCTACTCCATTTACTATTGGCTGGCACCAAATGAATTCATTTGAATTACGACAGAAACAAATGATACAACTAGATGAGGGGATGGAAATTTCGTTATGAACGGCATGTGTCTTTTGCACAAGCTCATGCGTCAATATACTACACCTAATCTCTAATATGACGTTTGGATAGATGTGATGTTAAAAAAGCATCTTCTCGTTTAAAAAACTGCGTATAGTTTAGGGGTAGTTGGGCACAACGGATTTTCTGTTGAATTCGCGATTTTTTTTAAAAAAAAAATGACTCAATATTGGATTTTTCATGATGAATGGTTGTTGTGATCGATGATTGATAGGACCATTGGCTGTTTGCGCAGTTGTTAAGCGACCAAAACAATGGGGACCAATTCAAGCAGAATGGTTATGTTCCAGTTGACGTTTATATTTCCTTCATAGAACTACCTTCACATTGTCATGAGTACATGGATTATCATCATTTTTACTACTCAGATTTGGTGGACTTCCGTACTTTTTAATTTTTCACTTGACGCCATTCTAACCGCATACATCACTCAGCAAGATAACCAGCCTTTCGGGAGGCCCTCATGTGCGGCTCTTCAGATAAACGTAAAATGATTCTTATTGGAATCACTGAGCACAAAAACGGTGGTTTATTAAATTTTCCCAATTGTTAACAGGTCTAATATTTGGATGGAAACGCGAACGATGGATGTAAGCGGTAGATTATACGCCGAAGACCTTTACGGCTACCGCGTTTTCATTCACATAGGGATGACGGTCTGGTCAGAACAATCTACAGGTCATCACATAATCTACTCCACGTTAAATCGGAAGGCCCGGTGTCAATACCGCACTTAAACATCTAAAATCATAAAGAAGAGCCGGCTTCCGTTTCTATGGCAACCGCTTTCGATCGGTCTATTTGCAATGATAAATTAATTTACAAATTATCATGGACATCAAACGATATATTTTTCAAAACCGAAATGTCTTCGTGAGCAAAGTAGCTTACCAATTTCAGTCTGAATCACGTAATTTATTTCACAAACTTGTGTCCTTACACGAATACAACTGTTGCTTGAAGGAAGATTTATTGGAGGCAGGTTAATTAAATGTGTGAAAAACTATTACCGTTCACGATGGGAAGGTAGATTTTGAAAATACATTTACTTACCAAATAAATTGGATGAAAGCAGATAGTCAGAAATATTAGCAAGTATCAGATAAACTTCTGTGAAGATTTAAACACGCTGGGTATTTATTAAACCAGTAAATTCAAGTGTTCTTTGGGATCTAGATATCGGTTCAGGAGAGCTTTGACTAGCTGCAATGCGAAAAGCTATATCATCTGCGTGAACTGTCTTCATTATCGTGCCAATAGGACATCAAACAGTTTGAGAATGTGCGCTTTTCAAATAATCAAGCGAGCAGTGTGAAGGTACGGGTGGCAAGCTTTCTGAAAACCCTTTCTATTTTTTACTCGTCCTAGTGGGTTTTTAAATTTGGCTATTCCTCGGTGCGATGCGTAGCCATTCAGTTAATCATTAACTCATCTGAAGGTGAAAGCTTTGTCAGTTCTACACTTTCTTTCGAGTTGTTCCTGTTTCTCTGGACCTACACTTGTGTTGCTTCTGCAATATTTCACTATTCTGTAAAAATGATTAGAAAGTTTGTACTGAGGAGATGTGCGTGTCTAACCGATAGCAGATATGACGTAGCGTTTCGTGTTGATAACTGCCAAAAGGCTCGAAAAAGCATTCTTCTCGTTCTACCGACTAATTGTGTTAGAAAAATCCAAACGGGTGATCAGATATGTTTGAATGAAAACATAAAAATTTCTTTGTGGTACACGGTACGGTTGTTATGTTTTTTGTTCAAATTGTGAATATCCACAGAGGAACATTGTGCTAATGGGGAATGTTGGCATATCAGGTAGATGGTTTCTTGATTATTTAATGAGCTAGGCAATAATCCGCCCCATAACAAAGCAATGACAGTGACTGGTGATGAATGTATTCAGTAGACAATACTGCAACATTGTAGATTTAAACGTCATGTCGCATGATAGCACGCCGCTAATGCTGGGACCGGGAGCAAACAATCTACTAAACAATCAGTGGTTCTCTAAAAACCCGACGAGTTGCTTTCGATTTCATGGTGCACGAGTTCTCGTTTGAATAATCGGTTCGTGCAGTATTTTCTCACTTTTTTATGTGATAACCCCTTAGTAAACACCTCTAAGTAATTTTTATCCGCACCAAAATAATGCAGGTGAACCTGTTGAGTATACAGCCGTGTTTCAATTTTTGATGCCACTTTCTTTTGTACTGTCACACAAGTGTGCTATAAGTACACATTCGGAAAGCAAACATTTGAACCTCATCCAAGAGGTTAGTTTCGGACACATCTCCATTCTTGAAGTCACTAGTCGTACCCATAAACCTGCAATTATTTTAGTTGGAGCTGAGCTGGTATGTTTCTTTTGGAGAGGAGTTATCACTTGCGGATATTGACTACGTTGCTTATAACACCCAATTAGGCCGTGTCAGTTGTTCGTACTTGCTTATTAGTTCCCATTTAAAGTAGGTATTTTTGTTTCCAATCAACTGGAAGAAGATGTTCCTGCATCTCATCCAGCCTGAGTCGAATAACTAGTCGGTGTAAACTGGGAGGATGAAATTTTTCTCAAACCCGACAGTGCCGAAGCGCTGCCCCTCATCCTAGTCTCAGCGTTCTTCATGTCGCAATTCACAGAGTTATTTTCATGAAACCTGTTTGCTTGAACATCCTTAAATGCACAACAAGAAGGGTCGGTGGCATACATTTTGACACAACTTTATTGAACTCTAATCATGCACGTAGCTTCTGCGCAGTAGCAGATTCTAGTTTACATTTGATGGTCTTCAATCTTGTTTATTGTGCTTAGTTCACATCCACCAATCTACTTTTAGAATTCCGCATATTGCTTGCATCCGAAACTAGCACGTTATAGCAGTGACCTAAAGACCAGACGTCACAATGGGAATTTTAAAAACAATACATCGTAAGGTAGTCATCTCATTATGGACATTAGCAGAACTTTCATGTATTCGTTACAATTCTCATGTAGTGACGGATGACAACTCTGGTTCAGGTTTAACATAATTTCGTGACACGGCTTTGTGCAACCTGAAGATGTGAGGGCCGAGATATTGTCAGACTGTTCAAAACTAGACGAGAGTAATCAAATAGCTAGCATCGGTTGCGCTTGAAAGTGGTGATATGTTGCTAACAAGCTTCTGATTTCTCTCGAAGCATATGTACCTTTGTCAACTGGAAGCGTTTGGCTAAGCATCGAACCTGTCTGCCGCTTTAGCTAGTCTTGTCCTTCATTACACCGATGAGCTGAACTGTGGTCCACACGAACGAATGTTTGCTTTTACCTTTGAATTTTACATCCAACATCAGTTCATGGTCTTCTAAATATTCTGAATGAAATAACTGGAACTCTGTCTTCTGCACACAAATTTGGTTTTCACGGAAGAATCACCTGCGGCTGAAGCTCCGTTTCTTGCCTGGACCCTCAGCTTTCCCGAATCAAAGCTACTGAAGTGGAAAAAAGCTCACCACCGGTTTTTATAACATGGGAAACTGGTAAACTAATAATGGTTACAGTCGAGTGATCATCGCGCTTCAAGGGTTTTACCTCACGGGAAATGACAGTCTTCTCACATCTTTGCGTAACTAAAATACCGCGCTATATATGTCACTAATATAGTATATTAGTATTACGTAATGTACAACAATTTATTTATTATATTAACATATGAAATGCTTGAAATTACTCTGTCCCTACATTGGGTGGAAGGTGGTAGAAATGTAAAGTAGTGAAGTAATCAGCTGGCGCAAATATTCTTGTGAGCACTCATCAGCGCGGGGAATCACTGAACTCGAGCTTCGCTGTCACAAGAACTCACCAGTAGTGCACATGCTTGCTCGTTCCGGGGTTCGGACTACACACATCTGACATGCGAGTGCGCCAGCGCATGCCGGACACACCTGAATTTTCACTTCTGAACAGGCGAGTGTGTTCACGCTTGAACGGTGATTGTTTGGCCAAACCAGTAAAAGGACGGCTCAGTACCTGCCCCATTTGTGTTGGTCGATTGACTAGCCTGCAATAAAAGCTCATCGTGGGCTGTCGAAGAGTTTTCAGAAACCTTGCGATATCTCGAATGTCGTGACAACTGAAACATGAGGCGGCCTGTGTGCAACACATTCAGTTGTAGAATATCATAAACGAGAGATTCAGCTGAGTCTCTCGTGAAAACCAAATTAATTTGCAAATGAGTGTATTTCTCGAAAACCTTCAAAACAAGCACAGAGGTCCACCAGGGAAACTTCACTCAAAAAGGACTGTGAGATAGCCTCCGAAAATAAACACGTCAAAGCAGCATAAATTAATTTTTTTTAAATGTCTTTATGACTTCCAAATTACTTAGCTTTATTTCGGGTGAGAATGGCTAGAGCCCCTACAAAAAATACATAAATCTGATTTCAATTAATCCTGTGCACGTTGTATTCAGTTCAGAGCAACGTTGCAGTGTTTTTTATACTGTGACCTTCATCTAAGAAGGTGCTGAGATAATTGAATGGTATGATTTCCTTCAGTGCCTGCTTAAAGGCGATATGGGTTGGTAGGATCTCTTAGTTAGACTTGGCCTTAAAATGGTTGACTGATCAATCCTTATTCGAGTGATTTGCCACCCTTGGTCGAGACAATATGAAATTTCACCCGCGCTATTTTCCATCTGTTTCCGCTTTTGTTGTTCCAGAACAGGAGTCATGGAAATCCGGATGCAAGATATGTCCCAAAAAAAGCAGGAAATGGGTCATCCGCTGTCCGAATGTTTTTAACAACCTAAACCAATGCGTGATGTCGGGAAAATCACTTTGATTTCGTGAACATCTCATAGAACGTAACACGGGCTGGTTCATGTATGGCAAATAAGATCATAAAATAAAAAATCATCACGTCATGTTGTTTTTCATTCTATGCTAGTTTGGATATAGGAAATGTGAGATGGTTTTGCTTATCATCCGGATATCTGATATATATAATTATATATAACCTTCCAGACCACTACGTGAGGATATGTTCACTTATGCTGGACGTTTTATCCGTCTTGAAGGAGAGGTTTCATTTAAGTTGAATTGCTAAATAATTCGTGACACCGCTGTTCATTCGTTCGGATATAATGTTGTCCTTCAGTATTCACTTTACCAACCATTTATTTCGTTGACTTTAAATCAGATTTATTTTAAGTTTGTTTTCTCCAACGAGCTCCTTTGGGAGCGGAACTTCTTTTGATTTTTCACATTTCGTTGTCAAAATATACTGTCAGGCACATAGACTTACCTTCAACCTGTGGAGTTTTCCTGAGACACTGACCCGTCTCTATCCTGGTCCGAATAGACCATACCTTGGGAGTAGTGATGCATGCATTAAACCTGTCAGGTGGAACCTACCTTTAGCCCATTACGACTCTAAACTTACCACTATTGTGGCAGCCGACGCCTCGGCTTCCTATGTGTCAGATCCCAAGCCTTCTCAGTTAGGTTTTTTGTCTTGCATCTCTATCTCCTTAACGGAAAAACACTGTAAACAATTTGAAAAGGGAGCATTAGCTGTTAGCTTCTCCAGGGGGAGATTCGACGAAGCGCGTTGCAGGCGACGTTTTAATCACACGTACTGCAAACTATTTTTGGCCATTTTCGTATCTCCAAACTAGCCCAAGTTCGTACGTTTAGTTGCCGTCAGACCAGGGCTACTATGAATCCGTGCAACGGTTTCAGCATGATTTATAAATTAGCCTTATCTTCTTACACCCCAGTGCGTTACTGCTATCTCTACTTCAACAACATATGGAAAATGCATAACAAAAGCTCTGTGAACCAACTAGTCAATCACGGTAAGAGATGACAGATGGACTTTAAATGCTATATAATCGCACCCAGGTAAACAGGGGGTACCCACCCAACTGCGAACTGATGATATCTCCTCGTATGATGACGAAACGTTTGCAAGTCAATTGCCCAGTCTGACGAACAGATCTACAGCTATCTGATCAACAACCAGGAAAAATACATTAATACAGGAGACTAATGGTCGGCAGTTGCATACTTTTCAGACAATTGTGAGATCCGAATATGTCCATCCTCCACTTATGTGTGCTCAAGTGAATACTGCATAACTCCGTTGCAGGAGGTTACCGGAAAGTTCCAAACTGCTTGGCCTATGAAAATATAGGGTTAATGTCAACTAGCATAATAAAAGTGATTACTCAAAGCTATGCACACCGGCCCTCCGTTTAATTGAACCTTTTCTTGTTCGTAGCTGTGGACAGTGTGCAATATCAGTCACACACTCCATGAAATCTCATTTGATTTGTTTTGCGTAGCTTGGAGGTGCTTTTGACTTCAGTGGTTGAGCGCATCAGCTCCTGAGTGCTATTTCTGCATTTTCCAATAGTTCGGACGTTTTTGCTAATAAAACGGTCTGTGACATCAGAAACGATACTCATCCTGGACGGACTGCGCAGTTTGCGATTCGAGAGCTTAAGGGGATATAATTAAGCACAGTCTTCAAATCATGAGTTCGCTCAGCTTGTTTGCTTCTCAAGGGAAATGAAATTTACGTAAAAAACTCCATCATCCTTTATACAGTACTACCTTTATACAATACTACCTTTAATAGTACTACTTAATACCCTTAAACGGGAACCTATCAAGTAGGAGCAAGGTGAAACGTCAAACAAAATATGTGTACCTGTTTTCCACCCTATCGAGCAACTGTTGGTAACTCGGTGCGTAGGTCAGTAGGTGCAAAGTTCCTAGGGAGACGTACATGTGTACCACCAAAAGAAATGTTACTCGCAATGTGTAACTCTAGGGGAAACCAAACCACGCAAAGGCCACGCGGGTTCGTGTGCGAAATGTTTTGAGCAGTCGAGAAAAATAGCTACCCATAGGACTCGAACCAAGCTTAAAGTTTGGTCATTCATTTGAACACGCCATTTCAGACTGGTGGACAACGGATCACCCCCACCTGTGCTTTAAGTGAAGAAGATACTGGGTAAATTACTGAGACATCCCTTGCCGACATATCCTTACGCATATCTAAGCTTCATGGTACCTTTAAAGAAACTCATCATACAATGGGCAGCTGAGCCATTTAAAAAAATGCTTAACGAGGAAAGATATGTAGCGTCAGTGTGACCAATCACCTGTTGCCTAAAGATTTATTGACCTCTTATTGTATGTCTTTCCTGTAACTAGTTTCATCGATGTACGGATTTTTGTGATTTATTGCCTAGGTTTAGAAATGCATCAATCATTGTGGGTGCAAAAACCCTGGTGAGAACTCGGAACCGGGCTCATCTGGAGAGCCTTGGTAACGGAAAAACCTATACTGGACTGGTGAATAGTCCTTATCTGTCTAACAATTAGTGTGTTCCGTCAAGTTGGTCCGGACGTGGCGCAAAACCTGCGGTTGTTTATCGCAGGCATTTGTGCTAGATATGGTTTCCAAGGCATCTGTAACTTTGCTGGGTTTGGCCATTCCCCTGTCCGTTAAATCACCTGTCTGCTTCTGTAAAATGATTCCTATGTAGTACATAATGTTATTATTGTTCGGAGTAAATTGAAAAGTTGAAAATGATTGAGAGATCTGTAAAATCCAAACTCACATCACTCTTCTGAGCAACGCCTCTCCAGTCTTGGTGAGTCCACATCAAGACCGAAAACCGAGTCCACTGATTTCTCACTTTGTACGGGCTCATCGGAATTATTTCCCCAGCACAAGAGGAGAATAATCAAGCGTACAATTCCCGTACTCACCTAAAGCTAGTCGAAAATGGATCAGTAAGTTCAAAGTGTCCACAGCACTACCTGATTAGAAAGTCCTGGACAGTAAGCGAACCGACAAAACATTTGCGAATTCACCGATGGCCGTAGCGCTCAGTGTGTGTGCTCTATCATAAGTGGTGGAGTTTGAGTGTGATATGATTACTGATCACGTTTTGGTTTCCACAATGGGAAAAATGTTTTGTAATGCGAATACATTAGAGCCTCATGAGTTGTGAATGCGCAGTCACACACACACACACACACACACACGCACACACCGAACGCTACGACTTGGCGCAATTGCGTCTATGCCTCGCCGCATCGATAACCGTCCATGTTGCGATTGGTCCACGTATATTAGGCACTGGAAGGCTGGGCTCCATTTTCCCGGGTCGGCGCAGAGTCAAAAGTCTAAGTGACCTTCATATTACATCTTGTTGCAAATGTTCACGCTATACACCTTATCTCAGTGAAACACACTCATCAAGCAGCTCGTTGCTCATTCGCCTTTTGGCCTCAATAATGGCACTCGCAGAATTTTTCTAACTGGGATGGAAGAAAAACCCATTCTGCAAACACTCATTTGCGCCCAAATTTGGTTTTGGCAAGTGATGGATCATCATAAACGGGATATCCAGCCGTATTCCTCTGAGTCTCTTGTCAAAATCAGAGTTGTGTGCTAACGAGAATATTTGTCGAAAACTCTCCAATTTGGACATAAAGTTGAGGAAATATTGGAAAGTGTGCTTACTTGATAGACCTCAGGAATGGCAACCCCGTTCATGAGCTGTCGGAGAGTTTTCAACAACCTTGTGAGAGTGTGTTACGTTGAGGACCTGTTGGGTTCCTGTAGCACTGACAAAAAGTAAAGAGGGGACAGGAAAAAAGGCGAATGAGGTTAATCAAACGAGCCCTAACGAAACTGGCATTAGCCATACGGAAATTTTCTAAGAGAAAATCCAACCAGAAGCTGGTGGCAACAGTGGCCACACTCGTGTAGAACTCCACTACGATGCATTTTTGTCACGTTAAAGCAGATATGAGTGTACATTCCTCACCTAGCAGCATCTTACCAGTCAGACTTTGATTACTGATTAGAAAATTGAGATCAGCGGAGCACGCACATTATGGTTACTACGGTCTACCAAAGAATCAAAGAGATGTTATCACGAAGGAGACTGGGCACAACTTTAAAATTTATTTTTGCGAACAGATTTCATTATCCAGAATCCGATTTCGTCGTCTAAACATCAACAAACAGCTTGAGACAGGTAGTATAGAGTACTCAGGCCCAATGGTCGATGAAAGATCTGAGCTCCAAAGGCTAACGATATGTCAGCCCAGGTTACACATTTTCGCCGCTTATTGCAGTTCCAATAGTGGATCACATACCGTAATAAAAGAAATTAAACTGTCTACGCAAGATTTTCCGCAAACAACAAACCTCAAACGAGGCCCTCAAGTTCTCAATATATGTCCGAAGGAAAACTTGAGGCACCATGCAGATGACCCATTTATTCCAATGTGTTGAATGCCCATCAAGGCCGCTGACAATTTATTAGAACTGAAAAATAATCGAAAAGAATTACCCACTAAAAACACTCATTTCAAACTGCTTCAACCTGCTAGGTTGCCATTTGGTGAAATACTAGCGCCAGCTATCTTTCAGTAGAGAATTAGTACCATGTGACCTTTCACATACCATCACCGACATAGATGATATTAACGTTGTCAGCTCCTCGAGTGCATATGGTGTTGATTTTTTCTATTCTTATGTTGTATAATGCGATTCCCTTTTTCATTTCGGTTTCGCGCCTATACAACCCTTCTTGTTTTCGACCTGAGCATAGACCGTTTTACGACCCCGCCATCGCGCGTCGTTCAAATCAACGTGTGGTTTGTAAACACGTTGTATTGAGGCGGTCTGAACTTGGGGATCCATTAGGAATCACAAGTTCCTAAATCAAGCCGGCGTAGTCCCCCGATTTGCGTACCACACTTTTAGATCTACCTCCATTTGGATGGTTTAGCTTGTGGGGTTTTGCGCGTAGCTCACCGTGGTCCAACAGATTGCTGGAAAAAATTCATGCATTATACAGAGACTTTGAACTCAATTAAATATATGTACTCAATTGTTTTTAAAATGACGATTTGGAGGTATTATTTTTTAGCACAGAATACCTTGAATTCATTGTTAACGCATCGGAATGTCGTTCTGAATTTGAAAAAATTGTGTTGATCAAGAAGCCCGTGGCTCTAACAGATAAGATCACATCACAATCGTTACTTGGGTTGGTTAACTACCACAGTGACTTGGTACCAGACAGCACCACTGAACGGCCTGCCAAAACGTAGAAAAATCAGTCTTGGCTGCAAGACAATCAGAATGGGTTTGAGTGCATCAAAAATATCTCCACCTCTGCTCTCCGACTGACACATTGCGGACACAGACTACCCACAAGTATAGCAGTAGATACTCCTGGCTACTGTATCAGTGTATTTCTCCTGCACAGTCCCGGAATGACAGCTGTAAGACCGTATGCCATGCCTCATGCATATACACAAGCAGAAAAGATCTACAGCCGAATCGAGAAGGAGGGTACCGCGGTAGTGTATGTGGGAAAAAAGGTCTCACGAGATGCCATAGGAGAGGAAGTTCTCTACGTTCCGTACTGATTACCAACCGTTTGTCTCAATCTTCTGACCGAAACAACACCTGTATATATGTCAACTAGACTTCAGGGTTAGGTCCTCACACTTGTTAGCTACCATTTTTGCATCAAATGAATGCAAGACAAGCCTCAGACACTATCTTTCCTGATAGCTAATAGAGTGAGCAATCAAGCCCTTACGAGGCTTTAAATGTTGTACTCACGGCGAACCCTGATGTTCCTTACGTCTTCTCAGATTCTGTCAGCAACTTACAAGTCAATTTGCAAATGACACACGTGATGTCAAATCCGATCACATTTTGCACATGAAGCGATACTTAAGTTCCGGATGGCCACAGTTTGTAGGTTGCTACTGGTAGGAGTCGTTGCAGTACCACACAAGTGATGTGGTCGATGTAGATAACTTTATATTATTTAGAGGCCGAGTGTTCATTCCCAAATCGATAAAGTTCAGAGAACAGGAGAAGATTCGTATTCGACATCCGAGAATGGTGTAGAGGAAAACATTTGATAGCAGCTATATTAGTTGGCCCAACATCGACGAATGTATAAAAACATGATCTATTGTTGCGGCAGTTGTGCTTTTGCTCCCAGAACCCCTCCTAACGTTGAGTCTTGCCCTTGACCAAAGTAGACAGGAACCTGAGCATGCATTCATTTTCAATATCTTGGCCCTTTCAGCCGACAGTGCTAAATGGTAGTGATTTACGCGCTTCCAAATATTCCGAAGAAATTTCCTGCGTTGAACTACTTGATTTTCGACATCAGTGAACTGAAGGACTTGTTTGTACGGTCCAGAATTCGCTAATTCATAATCGCTGACATCGGAGCGTAGTTTATCTCAACCGAATTTACACGCTTCTGTAGCACTATTGAGATACAACACATTCTCATCACCAACTCGCCTCCAGCCATATGACCAATTGGAACGTTTCTGGAAAAGCGAGCTCTTGAAAAGCTGCAGATGAAGGAAACTACTACAAACACACTGCAGACTTTTTTAATTACCGCGTTACCCCAAGCAATCCTATTCATCAATCATAGACCTAAGTGTTTCTGATCAGGCAAAAAAAGGACATGTACAGACAGATGTTTCTAGTCGTACTTTTACACCGTACTTTGAGGACCGGAATGAGCATTAACTACCACTCACAGTGGTTGGGAATGTAGGTAAGGCGGAACAAACAGCTTGTCAGTCAGGTCCGACATCAGCAAACGGAAAACATCATCTAACTTTGGACGTACTGCTCGATTGTCAGAATCAGAATATAAATCAACGTAACGTGAACAAGCGTGCAGGCCCCCCAAAGAGCAAAATCGTGAAGTTTGAGACACACGGCTATCGATACAACGATTGTGGGTCAGAGCATGTGTGAAGTCAAAAAGTGATGGTATTCCTAACATCACTCGTTTGAACAGACATCCTCCTGTCCTGGCATAATTATTCTGGCGAGTCCACAACACCCACGCAAGCTGAGATCTGTGGATCCGTGTGATTAAGCGCATTACTCGCCTGCTCAACTGCCGTACCGAGTTGCGAATAGCTCGTGCTACGAACGCTTAAAAAGACAACCTAAAAAACGTCATAAACGAGAGATTCACCTGGGTCCCAGATGAGCCAGCAAAACTAAAGTGGTACGTAAATGAGTGTATTTCAATAAACTGGTACTGTGTGAATTGATTAGAAATGAGGTTCAGAATAAATTCACCAAATGCCTAGTAAAATAATCTCAAAGGATCACTTCTCTGACGGTTGCAATTTTTTTCCGGAATTCACTCAAAAAATTGGAACGACGCTCTAGAGTTCAAACAGAATCAGTGGTAGCGTCCAACATTGTGACTTTTGCTACTCTAAAATCCAAGGCCTGATCAGCCCCATGCAAAAAACAATTTGCATTTGCTTGAGCGACGTGATTGTGTACGCTGGTGTGAAGAGATGAAAATTCGTTGACTAAGGGTACGGAAGGCACTTAATGCATAAAAGATGTCAAATCTATAGAATGAACTAATTAATGAAATTGTGCATGTCTTTGACTCGACTGCCTAATTCAGAGAGTGGGTAGCTCTTTTCCACGAGGAGAATATTTCCTCATTTGTTCACTTATTTCTTTGTCTGTTGTGTGATGAGTACCGGCATTTTTTGGTGTGTTAATACATGCTGTAGCTTAATCTCTGGGATCCACCGGGCCTTACTTTCTTCGCATATTTCGTTCCAATCATATCCCCATACACCCGAGATGAAATACTCATCAAAGATACATCATCAAAGATATGTAAGAAGCCAGCCATAAGAAATCGCCAAATCAACAGATAACTGTGGCGTGGCATAATCCCGTTTATTGTCTGGGCTGATTTTCTGTTTTTTTTTTGTTGAGCTAACATAGCTGTTTTTTTTTGTTGAAGCTAGCATAGACAAATCACAACATGAACGTGCACACCCACAAAAAGAGTACAATTTTGCCATATTTCACATAAAACTCGGAAAACTGAAAAATACATTAATTTGCCGATGTAATTGAAGAATCATTCTTTCCATCCATATGGAAAAATATGTTTCTAACCCACAGCCCAGAGACTAATCCATTCAAATGGAATGCGACCAAAGCTGAAGTCGAAAGATGAGATAAAAACGAACCAATAAAATTCCTGAAAAACCTTCGGTGTAAAACGGGCAACTATCCTAAGTACTCTCATTATTTGCATGAGGAGCTCGATTCAGAAACATTTTTTTCAGGATCCAGTCCTCAGTTTAATACACACCAGACAAATAAATAATTAAGTGAAGAGTCCAACTAAGCCTACACCCGAAACTAAGTCCTGGTTTGCCCATCACGACAAGCAGTACGGTTGATAGACCAAACGTTAGACTGATTGTCACCGTAAAGTATGTGTTATTAGTAAATATACGGGTACGAGATGCTAAGTAAACGCGTCTTTAGCTGGAATATAGTCCTCGTTGCCCTGGAAGTACTACAGACTAATGCTATAACAGTCGTGTATGAGGCTTTACTTAAAATCCCTTGTTCACGTTACTCCCATGTCTTCTTAGGTTTGATGATAACGTTATTGATTACATGCCACATTAGGCAATGAAACAGGTGATATTCTACTATTTTAATACATAGGATTTCTCCACCATAACAGTCCTAACAGCCCGTTGTGCTAAGCATACAACGGTGCTAGAACTGACCTCCTGTGACCACCGTTGGACAGTCTAGGCCGATCATTGGTTAGTGATCCTAAGGCGCATCCTGTGAATTTCGATGTCCACTAGATCACCATTTGCATGCCCTCTGGGCTTCAACCGGTTATTAAACAACCATATCTCATCAGTGACTAATGAAGATGGCCTCAGAGCTACCCGTTCTTTTCACTGTTAACTTATTTCCTCGGTCTACACCGAAGTTCAACGTACTGCAATGCCGCCTCAGCATCAACCGCTTTTGACATTATTTATTGTTTGCGGAGGATACAGTGCTGGAGTTTGATGTGACAGGTAAGTCTAGAAAGGGAAGTCAGCGTACACCGTGTGTCACCTCGTAAATGAAGTCTTCGCATGAAGGACTCCTTGTAGTACAAGCTGGAGTATTGCGGTGTGATAGAGTCACTTTGTCCTTTGAAAACCTGCTTTGCTGAATCGGTTTGGCCGTCCCCATGAAACTCCGTAGAAGACAAATTCGGTAACCCTTGGTTCAGGAGATCTATCCCCACCGTTGTCTCAGAGGAGGACCTAATTCACAAGTGGGTGAAATTTCAATCAGAGGTGGTCAGTCAAGGGGGTTCAACGAATCAACACTTGTCTATTTGATGTGAATTCCGTGATTCAGTGATGAACGACGCTTCATCCTGTGCATTTCTGGTCAACTTCTAATGGCCTAAAGTTTAAGTGCCGGGAGGTCATGGGTTCAAAATTTTCCGGGTTTCGTGAGGTGCGAACTACTGTACATTGATTTTCAGCTTTCCAGTAAAGATTGGCTTCATTTACAGGACAAAAGCACCATTGCAAATCTGATGTGGCCTCACAACACCAACCATTCACCTATTTACACGAAAATCCCTTATATCTGCAAAAGCATGTATAAAACGACATTTATGTGGTCTGGCTGTTCACACTGAAATTCTACAACTTGATCCGAGACAGAAAAATTTACCAAGCCATTTCATCCGTGCTTTGTTCATACATGCGTGTGATTTTCCGTCATAGAACTGTACTCTGTTGAGTGGTATTTTTTTTTGGTTGCATCTGTCGTACTGAGTGCACTTTATATATACCCCTAAACAAGCTTCCAAAGGGACATTTTTTATCGTGTGACTTGTGGAACGAACTTTAACCCAATGACTATCACAGCCTCAAATACCTGCGGAAAATTAAAGCAATCGACCATTTGATGAAGCGGTCACTTTCGACTGCCCACTGTTATTGCTTGTCAACATAATTGTTATTTGCAACATATTAAGTGTTGAAACTTGTTCATGAAAACGTTTGATTCAAATCTAATGAGATGTTGCGCCGCAGTAAGTAAATGTATGCCCCCAATTTCTGGTTGCGGCAGTAACCTTGTCCTTATTACCAGCGCACTGATGATGTGATAACCAAATCTTCTGGTACTAGGAAAGGGTTCTTTATACCCACGCCAACACAAAATGAACCAGAGTTCCGAAAAAACACTTAAGTGTCATTTGATCCAGATGCTCTTCAGTGTTCCACCTGTTATCAATACTTTTAATGCAAGCAGTTGTACAATGACATTGTGCAACGACATTCATTTGCGTCCGAATCATCTTTCCATTGAGTGGAAAAAGCCAATCGGTCAAAGGAAAAAAACGACAGTCTTCTGGTCTTGAAATTACGTGGGTGAACAGTAAGTGAACTTAGACGCGCTGTCTGCAGCACGCAAACTGTTTCAAAAGTATACTACAATGATTCGGTATCAATGCAACCACCCAAAACTGCTCGAACTCCTGTCAGATATTTACAAATCAAAGTTAACCAAACAGAACATAAACGAATGCCCTCAGGTGAACTTATGTCTGAAACTTCCACAGATTATTAGTTTTTAGGATTAACCGAGGGAATATTATGACGGAGTAAGAGTTATTTGAAAATAATGATGGTGGAAAATGTTTGCTCAAAAAATCGCATATGGCTTCGTTTGTAGGAAGCAATGGCAGATATTACAACTATGATCCCCGGACAGATTTATTTCGAATTTTATTCAAAATAAAGCATTTGAACAAAAACTGAATAAATTATTCACTAACAATCACTAAAAAAGAGGATTCTTTTCTCAGTAGACCTGAAGATAAACAGGACTGGGATGTTGTCAGTGCTGAAACCAAGGGGCTACCGAATGACTTATCAACGTTCGGTTGGATTCACTAACAATCACTAAAAAAGAGGATTCTTTTCTCAGTAGACCTGAAGATAAACAGGACTGGGATGTTGTCAGTGCTGAAACCAAGGGGCTACCGAATGACGTATCAACGTGTAGTTCGGTTGGACAGCTAACCGGTAGGACTCGGCTGAGTCAACAAACCGTACATCCATTTCGGTGTATGTTCAAATCCTTGGGGTGACAGACATCTCTCCGTTCTGTGAATGTTCATACCACAAGGACTGTGGTAAGAGCACCCAAACTACTTGCCATCATGTGGAGTGGAATACCTCTAGTAGTCGCAGCTGTGCAACCGTAAAAATCACCAACGAAAGTTCATGTTGCATAAAACGGGACTGAAGTGACAGTGTATTCAAAAAGACGGGAAAATCAGGCTGCCTGGAAATATCCTGTGATAACGTACAATTCTAACGAATTCAGCGAAGTCCCATACTAAACTTCCGATTGCATATCTAAGTGCCACTACATCTGAAATGGATAAACTGTCTTTTGTACCACATTAGTAGTTTACAGGAAAACTGAGTCGAGTGGAATTAATAATACCTAATTTCTGAGTGCCAGGCAGTTCACACTTTCATACCGGTTGCCCAGTGCCCTAGATAATGTATGAAGTCACTTGTCTCGTAGCGTTTATCGTGTAGTCGATCACCCTGCTTTTACACTGCTCTCGTTCATTCCAGGGTAAGCGGATGGCATTCAGATTCCTTCTATGTGATCCGACTTTCAAGCAGCCGTGTCCGACTTTCCCTACAGCCACCCGTGTCCGACTTCCCCTACTTTGAGTGCCCGCGAAGGCCTCAATCTTGTCCGTTTTGAGCCAAAATGACGCGCTCCATGTTCCTCCGGTTCACTAAGAACTGGCCGTTAATCACGCATTATTAGGGTACGCATTTTAACTCGAACCATCAAGGACATTTAACACCAAAACATTATCGTCAGTGATCTGTCGATGTATTCCAGTTTAGTCTAATAGTAGGTGCAATGAGGATTATTGCAATGCAGTTCTGGTTTTTTTTACCTTTGTCACCTTTTAAAAATTCTACATTTCGAATCTTCGATGAGTTCACTCTCTTGCTCTGAGGGCAAACTGAGATAGTCAGTACCACAAGGGTAAACTAATCAGTTTATGTATTTGTATCTTCTGGACAATTGTATTTGCTTTTTGCATCCATATTTTTAACCTACAAAGGAAAATATAACTCAAAACCGCCCACAACATTGCTGGTGTAGAAGTACACAAAAGCTCTATTTGGACTCATATGAACACCCAATTACAAAAACTCAACTTTTTAAAAAATTATTTCTGTGATCCTGTCATCTAAATTTAGCATGTTGTTGCGCAGCTTTTCTCAACTAGGTTATCAGTATTCATTTGTCGAAGAAAATGTTTTCAGTGCAATCAGTGTTACGTCAAAAAGAGATTACACGCCTGTTGTTTGATTGGGGGACGTCAATAAAGTCTGTCTGTTGGAGATACACCGTCACATTACATTCGGCTCTGAAGTGCGTAGACAATTACAGTACAGCTGTCGAAATAAAGGCAACTCGGAACAGATAGACTAGATTTGCCTGAATTCACGCATGACGAATGAGACTTAGGAAGAGGAAAAAGACTACTGATGGGAAATTTCACGAGAAGTAGTGTGTGGGAAAAGTTGAATGATATGAATCTAATCTACCACACAAAGTTTGTATGACACCACATCCTTGGTATGTGACTTGATGTAAGCAAAACATAGGTCTAAGAAGCGTAATCAGGTGTGGAAATGCGGTGGCTGTTTGTGTTCAGCACCTTGTCGAATAATCGTCCTTCTTCATGTGATTTTGAATGGAATAAAAGCGTTGACGAGCCCTAAACACTCCCTCACAGCCTGATGATAACCTTAGTAGAAACAGATGAAGGAATTTTGGCCAAGTGGAACACATGGACATTGTTTGGTGGTCATTATGCGTTGTATACATGACGCAAGTGAGTTCATGTGTCACAGTGGTGTGTAAGCTGTCAAGCCGTGGTGGTACAATATTCAGTGACTAACCATCATTTTCAATGGTAATAAAATGGCTTTCACCAGGTTGGAAATCTTTTTTATTTGTGTGTGAACAACTTGATAAGTTCGAGCACACTAAGTGTACCAAAAAGTTAAAAATTTCAAAAGCTTTGCGCCTACTATTTTTGTTATATTGAGAACCACACTTTTGAATATTACAGGCCATGTATTAATTCCATGTGAGGTACATTCCATCGGGAGTCATACTTAGTTCAAAAGGAAACTTTTTGACCTATTTGGAAGTCAAAGGTTTCTGATTAAAATGATTAGTCCTTTGTTCTTACGAAAGTCACATGCTTCCATAATAAATGGAGTTTCTCATTCGCTCTTCTTTATGCACACACCAGAAACTAGTAAACCTGAACGTGTAAGGAATATCATAGAAATAATTTTCAAGTTGAAGATGATCTTCGAAAACTTCTCGATATGGACATAGTTTCCCTCACACCCCTGAAAGTGTCTTTCTGTCCCCTGTTACGCGGTTTTCTATGCGAATACTGCGTATGCCTTTGAATATTAGATAGCTTTCATCAAGGAGGTTATGCGCTTCATTTATTCCTGCCACTTTCCCGTGTTAAATCAACTGAAGCATGGCAGGTGGGCTTTCCAAGACCTATTCAAAACAAGTTTATAGTGGTCTTGATGCTAAATTGTTTGATCAACAGCCTGATATTCTATAGAGTTTCCTTAACACGCCTAAGATAATCACTAGATTGCAATGCAGTCCAACTGACAACCAGCTGTGGACCTGCAATTAACGCGGTTATTTGACCAGTGCCGCGTGCGGTTGTCTGTAGCTTGACCAGTGGACAGTTTACTGTCACCTGCTGGGTACACATGCATTACATGGGGAGCCTTCGGTTATTCGGCTTCTACAACTAGGACTCTCCGTGTACACTCACTGCTATTGTGAAATTTTGTTCGCCACAGATGGTAGAATTTTTCCGTGGGACGTCCTTTGAAGGGACAAATATCCAGTGCCTTTTCCATCTCCTGGCTCACATGCGCGGATGTCCTGTAGTTTCAACCCCTGTTATAGTGACCAACCACCTGTCATACTCCACGAACCCAAACAGAGGTCGCCATCGATATCCGTCTTGAGTCGAAGCAGTAATTTAGAGACAAAATTACTCCCCTCAGTACACAATGTGGTCGATGCTGAGACATCCATAAGTGGGATATGTATGTTAAGACCGAGCATTTCAGTGGTTCGCATCTGGGCGCGCGAATTTTCACCCACCAGATTTTCACCAGACTTTGACCACTCAGATGTCACTTCCTCTGATATTATTATTTCTAACTTGTTCAAACATGCTGAAATCTGAAATCTAGCGAACCATCTTGTTTCGAGCGCAAGAGGTAGTGTTAAACTTTAGATGATCTGTATTGTACTGTACCGCTTCAAAACCAAATGCGCAAATAAAAAGTTTTGAATATAGGTTCATGATCAGTAAAATTTCTGAACGAGAAGAAATACTCAGGGATGATTATCGTCAATGGAACATTCTTCGGTAGTATATATGTGTATAGTAGTATATAGTATATAGTATGTGCATGATCATGCACACACGTCGTCGGTTATGGTGGCTGAATTTGGAGTACGTGAGGCAAGGAGCTGACAAGTGGTGGGCTTTAATGATTCTCTTGCTACAAGTTTATTATAAAAGTACTTTTACTTCGCTACGAGGTATCTGTTGTTTTGGAGGATGACAAGATGGCAATTACTATTCGGTACACGTGAGGTAATAGTGCTATCCGGGTGCTAGCAGAATATTGTAATCAAATATTATTATTTACACGCGTAAAACTTGTCGCCTTCGTACACTGAATCACGTTCTTAACAAGCCACATTCAAATACCGGCGTCCAACGATGATGGGCAGTAGGTGTACGCCATTGCATGGTGCCTACAGAAGGTGCGATAATTAATCCGAGTCATTTCAAAACTTTTGCTAACGAGAGGCCGTCTATTTCGATGGAGCATTTAACTCGTAAACTGGATACAAAAACCTGAACAAGTCATTGTTATTCTGAGCTCTCCTGGGGCTAACAGATGGTCCTTATCTGTAGATTGTCATTAGTCGTTTCTTCCTACTTGAATACCAGATTCAACATATCGGTTTTATGGACTCATTTGCCGGTTTGTGTGATATACATGAGATTCTGGTGATATACATTTGTCCCTCTCGTCTTCAGTATCCTCCCAAATATGCTGCACCAATACCGTAGATGGTTGTTAAAATACCGCGATATTGTCACCCGTACAGGACTAGTCCTCAGTTGGATGAAAGCTCTCCAAAACTCACTTCACTCACTTCATTGGGTAGAAGTTGGTGGTATAATTTGATGGTAATCTGACAGATATTACATGAATGTGAGTAAGAAAGATAGTAATTTTCGTCCACATGAAGTTATTGTGTGTATTGCAGAAGCATTTCATCAAGTTTTAATGACAAATTATCTAGACGGCCTGAATGTTATCCAAGAAAATTCAGATGAATGTATTCGTAAGCCAGTTCATGTTGGATGAAGGGAAAATTGTGAACATCAGGTACATTCACAAGAACGCCAACCGAAAACACAAGTGCTTTACTGCAATAGTAACATATCAGTATATTTCAACAAAACCTTATAATTAAAAAAGAAACTAGGACATGCTAGTGGAGCTACAGCCAGCCTGCCACAAAAGCTTGAAATGCGTAAACCTCCAACTATAACTCAGGCCATATCGTTTTGGTGTCAGCAGCCGAGTACATGGAATCCATCCTGGAAGGCAAACGACACAAATAGCACACAAGCGTTTCGTAAAATCCTTCATTCCATTATGCCGTTCCAAATTCTGTTCACCTCCAGGTTTCTCCCGCTCCAAATCAGTCAGTCACACAGAGCAGCGCTCAGCTCGGCAGGCGAAAACTCTGATTACGCGACACATGGATCAGCCGAATGAGCTTTCAAGGCTGGATGCATTCTGTGAACATGATAACGTCTACTTCAGCAAAGCATGTCTGCAGAACACCTCATTCCGAATTCACTGCCTACGGCCGATTCGAATTACTACTCTTAGTCATCGGTGGTCAAAGCGCTGAATAAGTTTTATAGTCTGCCAGAGGTGCCCAATTCTTACAGCTGCACAACAAAACAGCAAGCGGTGAAGTCTGATTTGCTCGTTATTCGTGACCCAACGACACCCCTTTTGACGCCACAAATAGCGTGCACCGCCAGAATCAAATCCGGTCTTTGCTATTCATACTCGGACTGCGTCTGTCACACTATTGTCGGGGCCAATGCAAATTCTGAGGTATGTATGAAATTCCACAACTTCCAGTGTCACTAGCAGAATTCCCAGAAGCAAGCATATCCAGCAGCTTGGATCTGTATACCGTGTGCGTGAACCACATGTCGAAGGACTGGATAACCCTGGCCGACTTTTCTGGTGTTTCATGTGCATCCTGCTCTTTTCCACAAATGAGTACAGTGTCTTCAGCGTATTCAAGATCCACAAGTTTCTCGCTCTGAGTAATCTGAATACATATTCTGAGTGCCCGTATTATTACTTCATCAACCAAGAAATTGAATAAAATATGCACAAGATATTGCCTTTTTGAAGAGTGTTCCATATTATTTAGCGCACCAATAAGTATGTGAAGACAAACAGCGGTTGATATTCTCCAACTTAAGGGGTAGAAAAAAATACAGTTACCAAATATTTAATGTGATAATACTCTATGTATGAGCTAATCACAAAGCTGATTAGGCGCTTGTAGTCAAAAGCTCAAACTACTAACCTGAAGGTCGCGGTTTCGAAGCTGCCTCAGTTCCATAAGATCCTCCCTGCTGATGACACTCATCAAAGTCGAAACACTCACACAATCCTTCCAGGCTTTGCAGCACAGACTGACTTCATTTGTAGGACGAACTTTCCACTGAGAATGTCAACCCACTCATGAAACTTAGGTTCACTTTACAATCAAACAGCCAGAAGTTTCATTCGAATATTTTCACAGAACAAGGAGAAAATTCCTAAAGATAGTCAAGTATCCTCATCTCTCTGTTGTAAATCCAATCCGAATGTCCTAACCACAAGTTAGAAGTTAAACGAATGTACTTCACCAGAGGAAGTGACTACCTGTTGTGTCAAGACAGCGAGTGTGCAAGTTTGAAACTGATTAGCTCATTCGAACTAATTTATGCCGTTTCCGACAACATATTTAGTTTTTTGGCAAACTTGTGATATCCTTGATTATTTCCATAATTTTGTGCAGAAGTCTCAATCAGGGCTTGAACCTTTTCCATACATCTTAGATTCGGTTGACGATGATGTGTGCGTCGGACGTAGATTCGTACCAACAGCGCACGTTCAAGAGGAATGGGGATATGCGGATTTGATGGCAGGATGAGTAAGTGAAATATTCAGGTTTCGAATACACTGCTCCGTCCCATTCAGTATATTTCAACAAAACCTTATAATTAAAAAAGAAACTAGGACATGCTAGTGGAGCTACAGCCAGCCTGCCACAAAAGCTTGAAATGCGTAAACCTCCAACTATAACTCAGGCCATATCGTTTTGGTGTCAGCAGCCGAGTACATGGAATCCATCCTGGAAGGCAAACGACACAAATAGCACACAAGCGTTTCGTAAAATCCTTCATTCCATTATGCCGTTCCAAATTCTGTTCACCTCCAGGTTTCTCCCGCTCCAAATCAGTCAGTCACACAGAGCAGCGCTCAGCTCGGCAGGCGAAAACTCTGATTACGCGACACATGGATCAGCCGAATGAGCTTTCAAGGCTGGATGCATTCTGTGAACATGATAACGTCTACTTCAGCAAAGCATGTCTGCAGAACACCTCATTCCGAATTCACTGCCTACGGCCGATTCGAATTACTACTCTTAGTCATCGGTGGTCAAAGCGCTGAATAAGTTTTATAGTCTGCCAGAGGTGCCCAATTCTTACAGCTGCACAACAAAACAGCAAGCGGTGAAGTCTGATTTGCTCGTTATTCGTGACCCAACGACACCCCTTTTGACGCCACAAATAGCGTGCACCGCCAGAATCAAATCCGGTCTTTGCTATTCATACTCGGACTGCGTCTGTCACACTATTGTCGGGGCCAATGCAAATTCTGAGGTATGTATGAAATTCCACAACTTCCAGTGTCACTAGCAGAATTCCCAGAAGCAAGCATATCCAGCAGCTTGGATCTGTATACCGTGTGCGTGAACCACATGTCGAAGGACTGGATAACCCTGGCCGACTTTTCTGGTGTTTCATGTGCATCCTGCTCTTTTCCACAAATGAGTACAGTGTCTTCAGCGTATTCAAGATCCACAAGTTTCTCGCTCTGAGTAATCTGAATACATATTCTGAGTGCCCGTATTATTACTTCATCAACCAAGAAATTGAATAAAATATGCACAAGATATTGCCTTTTTGAAGAGTGTTCCATATTATTTAGCGCACCAATAAGTATGTGAAGACAAACAGCGGTTGATATTCTCCAACTTAAGGGGTAGAAAAAAATACAGTTACCAAATATTTAATGTGATAATACTCTATGTATGAGCTAATCACAAAGCTGATTAGGCGCTTGTAGTCAAAAGCTCAAACTACTAACCTGAAGGTCGCGGTTTCGAAGCTGCCTCAGTTCCATAAGATCCTCCCTGCTGATGACACTCATCAAAGTCGAAACACTCACACAATCCTTCCAGGCTTTGCAGCACAGACTGACTTCATTTGTAGGACGAACTTTCCACTGAGAATGTCAACCCACTCATGAAACTTAGGTTCACTTTACAATCAAACAGCCAGAAGTTTCATTCGAATATTTTCACAGAACAAGGAGAAAATTCCTAAAGATAGTCAAGTATCCTCATCTCTCTGTTGTAAATCCAATCCGAATGTCCTAACCACAAGTTAGAAGTTAAACGAATGTATTCACCAGAGGGAAGTGACTACCTGTTGTGTCAAGACAGCGAGTGTGCAAGTTTGAAACTGATTAGCTCATTCGAACTAATTTATGCCGTTTCCGACAACATATTTAGTTTTTTGGCAAACTTGTGATATCCTTGATTATTTCCATAATTTTGTGCAGAAGTCTCAATCAGGGCTTGAACCTTTTCCATACATCTTAGATTCGGTTGACGATGATGTGTGCGTCGGACGTAGATTCGTACCAACAGCGCACGTTCAAGAGGAATGGGGATATGCGGATTTGATGGCAGGATGAGTAAGTGAAATATTCAGGTTTCGAATACACTGCTCCGTCCCATTATTCATTCTGACTAGTTTCGTGACTGCATTCATGTCTACCTCTTGTTTTTTTCATGACTCTCAAAGCTTTATTTCGTGATGTATCATTCATCTACCCACATTCTATCACAATGCTCGGCTGGAGCACTCAAAGACCATCAGCTGATCTCAGCGGCGAAGTAAACATGCTCGCGTAGAGGGAAATAGTACGGTTTTCATTCAAAGGGATTCAGATGGCTATACTTAGTCTTAAATTCCATCGGTTTGCTATCGAACTGTAATTCTAAATTTGGCAATAAAGGACACTTAAACGAAATGGACACAATGTGAAGACCGAATAATAGAAATGATAGGCGTCACCTGGTACACTTTGGAGCCCCTAATACTGAAATGCAGGTTGTCTTTGTTGATGGTGCCGCTAAATGTTTTCCTTGCACAACACGTAACGCACTAACCGGGGTATCGCCCAACTTCCACTAGGAAACATACATGGCACGTTCATGTACCAAAAGAAGACAAACAGCCTATTTTCTTTTCTTACCAGACAGTCAATAAAGCATGGAAATCATTGACAGAACCCATAGGTCTCTTACTAACACGACAACCACAAAGTAATCTTTTACAAAAGACCGGACTGACTTGAGAGTAGAGGACATAACAGCCCTCTATACCAAGACATCTATCCGTCACCGGTCATCAGGTAACTCTCAGCTCATCATTTACTATCCCTCTTCCTCACCGAAACTCACGGGTCCGCTGCACTAACACAATGGTTTCATTCGAATATTTTCACAGAACAAGGAGAAAATTCCTAAAGATAGTCAAGTATCCTCATCTCTCTGTTGTAAATCCAATCCGAATGTCCTAACCACAAGTTAGAAGTTAAACGAATGTACTTCACCAGAGGAAGTGACTACCTGTTGTGTCAAGACAGCGAGTGTGCAAGTTTGAAACTGATTAGCTCATTCGAACTAATTTATGCTGTTTCCGACAACATATTTATTTTTTTGGCAAACTTGTGATATCCTTGATTATTTCCATAATTTTGTGCAGAAGTCTCAATCAGGGCTTGAACCTTTTCCATACATCTTAGATTCGGTTGACGATGATGTGTGCGTCGGACGTAGATTCGTACCAACAGCGCACGTTCAAGAGGAATGGGGATATGCGGATTTGATGGCAGGATGAGTAAGTGAAATATTCAGGTTTCGAATACACTGCTCCGTCCCATTATTCATTCTGACTAGTTTCGTGACTGCATTCATGTCTACCTCTTGTTTTTTTCATGACTCTCAAAGCTTTATTTCGTGATGTATCATTCATCTACCCACATTCTATCACAATGCTCGGCTGGAGCACTCAAAGACCATCAGCTGATCTCAGCGGCGAAGTAAACATGCTCGCGTAGAGGGAAATAGTACGGTTTTCATTCAAAGGGATTCAGATGGCTATACTTAGTCTTAAATTCCATCGGTTTGCTATCCAACTGTAATTCTAAATTTGGCAATAAAGGGCACTTAAACGAAATGAACACAATGTGAAGACCGAATAATAGAAATGATAGGCGTCACCTGGTACACTTTGGAGCCCCTAATACTGAAATGCAGGTTGTCTTTGTTGATGGTGCCGCTAAATGTTTTCCTTGCACAACACGTAACGCACTAACCGGGGTATCGCCCAACTTCCACTAGGAAACATACATGGCACGTTCATGTACCAAAAGAAGACAAACAGCCTATTTTCTTTTCTTACCAGACAGTCAATAAAGCATGGAAATCATTGACAGAACCCATAGGTCTCTTACTAACACGACAACCACAAAGTAATCTTTTACAAAAGACCGGACTGACTTGAGAGTAGAGGACATAACAGCCCTCTATACCAAGACATCTATCCGTCACCGGTCATCAGGTAACTCTCAGCTCATCATTTACTATCCCTCTTCCTCACCGAAACTCACGGGTCCGCTGCACTAACACAATGAAAGCCTTTGTTATATTTTCAAAAACAACTTGATATGACGGTTATGCCACCCTGGGCTTAATGACGCAATAGGTAAACTGATCTATGCGATCCATCATCATTTGTTCTGAATGTACCAGTAAGGCCTGTTTCTCTCGGGCCATTGTCATTTAAACTGGTGACAAAATAGGTACATTTTGCACCTGCTGCTCTTCATGCTCATAGTGTTTTATATATAGTTCTAAAGGAAAATGAGATGATCAGGAACATTGATAGCTTGGCTAGGACTTCAAGGTCATCAATTTTTGGTCTTGTGGTAAAATGAGATTGCAAGATGCGTTTATGTGGCTAATTGTGAAACCACATATTTATCGGTGTTAGAATATTAGACCCTGATAACTCTCTAAGTCACCTTGGTGTCCATCAGAGCCACTGATTCTTGGCATTATCAATTTTAGTCCATTTTTAGGTTTGGGCACTATGTTAGTCTTTGTGTCGTGTTTGTCGAGTGATCAGTTTGTGTGCATCTGCGTTCATGATCACTAACCTTTGGTAATACCTGTCTGGCGCTCCGCACCGGTCGTTAGATGTCCTTGTCTACTATGCACCGTAGTTTATCGCACTCTCTAGACAACACGATGTACGCCACGTCAAGCTTTGGCACATGTTCTTGTCAGTTATGCTTTTTCCTCTCCCTTACCCCCCGCGTGACTGGTAAGCTGGTCACTCGGTCCTACACATGTACGGGAAGCAATCAGGCGTCATACCATCAAACCACATACCTCCACGCTTTAAAACCAAAAAAATCCGCCCAGAAATTCTACCAGTTGACGACATGATTTTGACAAAGTTGACCACCACATATAGTGTATATTCGAATACAGACCAGTGTTTCCACTTATTTTACGAATGAGTGTAACACGGAATAGGAGACAGCATTCACAAAGCACAACCATAGGCGTATTAATTAGGATTGAAAAAGGTCTCAGCTGAATCTCTGGTTTATGACATGGAAAATTTCACGAATTTCTCACAATTAAGGTTCACCTATTGATTGAGATTGAACGGAAATTCGGGGACTGTGCCTAAAGAGCACAAGATTGGTCGCGGGCTGTTGAACAGCTTCAAGCAACATTGTGAGTAGTGTTCCTTACAAAGGATAGAGAATTATTTTAAGATTCAGGTACTATGTCAAAAAGCTTTAGTGTATACCAGTAAGCGACACGTCTGGCAGTACAAAATGATAACCATGAATATCACAGAGATGGTTCCTGTGAGTCAGCAAGAGCATATAGATAGGAAGTCACGAGATCCCTGTTAATTTTGGCCGAAAACTCATGACCTGATAATTCTTACATATTTCGCTCTGCTAAGTTTCAACCGTACAAAGTTGATTCAAACTTAATTTTTAAACTACTACAACTGGAAATTTTCAAATGAATGTAAATTAGAATTCTGGGATGAGTATTGTCGTGTAATGATAAAAACCTGATAAAGCCTGTATTATTATACCCTACAGTAATGGCGTAGGAGTAACATTTGGAAAACCTAGCCTGTCTTCCCCGGTAGGCCAAACATAGCGCCATGCAAAAATATTGCAAGAATCGAGTGACAACCAGAGCACTATTTGCGGAAGCAGAACCTGCAAGAAGCGACTGGAAAATCATTCACGAAGAGGTACAGACCTTAGCTGAAATCCATACTGAAGATACCGCTGGGTTGCCCGCCATTCCGACAGCAAAGGACCAGCAACGGATGGGCAAAGCCGGAGTGTTTCGAAATTAATACAACCAGTCCAGTACACTGATGGCTGTGCGGTCTGTGTTTCCAAGGTCCGAGCCTTATTGCAACATCCGACTGCGGTGTGTAAATGAATGCTTGTAATTTTCCATAAGGAGTACGAAATTCCCCTGTCTCGCGACCCGTTTCAATATTTGAAGGTAGATTGTTCTTACAGATTTGGCACGGCCAGTCTCGTCACATCAGTGTCCCACATATTTTGCAACAGTAGCACTGCAACACATCGTCCGATTCATGCCGGCTAGTATCATCAGAAGATGATGGGCAGTGGACACGGGCGAAAATATTTTCCACACTTCGTACCGAAAATCCATCCCCAGAGTGCATGCAAGCACTGGGTGGAATGAATTTGATGAAACAGAGGAAAAGTGGCTGACGTGCACGAAGAGAAAAATTTGTGCGTGAAACTACGTGTTTGCGTAACTTAAGTTATGGTTGATAGTACCTTGCTACAAGTTGATGGGATCTTTGAAAACAAGGGGCTCTTGCGAAACGCTTCCAACCTATTGCGACTAGGGAGTGAAAAGCAGGTTTTATGAGGCAAACGGTATCTTGCGGGATGATCTTACCGGTAGATTTAACCCCAACACACGCCGAGCATAACGCAATATTGGTCTCAACGGTCATATGGCCACACTTTCGGGACGTTTCTGTCAAGACGGTTCCCAGTGGACATAACATGGATTTCATAGTAACAGGCGATCTATCATCCCTACTGATTTGTATACACACATCGAATTTAGACCGTTACGATTAACCGATTTCGTGCAAATTTGTTTCTGGAAAAAAAGCAGATGTATGGTTCTCGGTGTAGTCGCTCGCGTAGTCATTCATTCAATCAGCCGATTTAAGCGATAATTATCTAAATATTTTGTCAGAACCGACGTCGATTATTGTGGAGCAGCTGATAATTATGAGACGTACAGCAAACGTGGAATCAGATGTAGAACAGCTCGGTCGCTTATAGATTAGGCGGCTTAGAACGAATGCCCGTGATCAAGACGTTCCAGGGATTCGGCGAAACAGCATCAATCAGGTTCAAGAAGTCATTGCTATTTGGTCCCTCTGGTGCGACATCCACGAAACCACCAAAAACGACTGCCAAGGGGTTTAATGTTTCACCTTCGAAGGGTAAATTATTCGTTCCGATCCAATACCCGAAAGAGGGATAACGTTCTGAAACTGACAGACCTGAAATATCTCCCCGCGGATCTCGGTCGTGAGTTGGCAAACTTGGGAGGGAACACATATAGTCCGAAGTTCAGCAAACTCACATGTCCTTAATCCAGAGCGGAAGTGGACTGGAATTGTGGAGACCAAATTATTTGGACCGAACTATCATTTCCACTAACCAGTTCCAATTATCTTGTCACGTGGCAAAGTTTATCGTAACTGAGATAGGATGATATTGTCTGCCGTTCATTAGCAGCCAGATGATTGTTTCACTAATTCGCCACATTGTCAGTCATTCGCCTCAGTCATAAACGAGTTCATGTCTGCCTGCTGCACAGAATAGTCGGCGAGTTCGCTGTCACGGGCAAACAGCCTTCAGTTTTCACCAGCGGGGGCGTTCGTTCGATTCACTTACTTACAGTAGAAATATAAACACATCGTCTGACTGTGGATCTCGGAATCCCACTTCACTGTATGATAACCGTAATCAATCAGCTGACCATATATGCAGCCTCCCGGGATCTCAAAGCTTTCGAATAAATGAGCCAAAATGTGGGGTGCTACTGCGTCTACAAAAGTTGTCTGCTTAGCAAGCGATCAATGCGGAATAAGTGAGGAGTTGATCATAGAATGTAATCGTTTAATCGTCACGCTCAGACAACAAACGTGTGATGGTTGATGTGCGGGATGTAAGCCCAAGTCACTCACACGACAATAAAACATGCAAATCACGCACACAGCCAACGCGAATGACACGAACTTACGGATAATTCACACTCGATCCCAAACATGTCCGTGGCACGTAGACCTGGTGGGGATTCAAAACTCATCTCAGCGTTTATCGTTATCACGGTTGTCAGCATCGCTGTCATCGTGAACATCGTTATCGTTATCGTCATCATTGTTAGTAACACTATTCCCATCATTATAACTGAAGGTACAACTATTCGTCGCAGGTTATGGTCAATTCGTTTATCAGTGGAGGATGACAAGTAGAATTAAGTGGCACAGCAGACAAGGCACTCAAACTACAGTTTCGGTGGAACAACCACGCAATTCCCATGGAAAGCCCTCAGAAAAAGCACCGTCAAAGTTCTAGTAGTAATGAACCGCCTTTTCTGAAACAAACTATTCCATCATCAACCTTGTGAACTAGTATGTCACATACCCCTACGCATTCGATGGTTGCCCGTTTCACGCTGATGGGCTGCACCATTCGACTTTTTATTAATCCCATCTGATACAGGTGTCGTGACGAGAATATTGGAAGACACTTGGGGCCAAATGCGCATTCATTCGCTCATCAATCAGAATCCAGTGCCAGGAAAGTCACATGCACTGTGCACGGAATTTGTGAAGATCCAAACACGCGTCTACATCAGGAAAAGTTCCTTCTCATCATCACCGTCATCATCATCATCATCATAAATAAATAGCGTCAGGATAAGTGCCTGCACTCCCCTAGTTTGTCAGCCGACTTTCGCGTTTCTGATTATACTTAGCTCATTTTCAATTATCCGTCTATCGTTATGACGATAATTGGTTATTTGAGTAGTTCGGCGAGCAAATGATGATTCACGCTATGTGGAAACTTAGCTTGGCCTGATGTGTAGGCTAGCTTCGCGTGTCCGATGTCAAATGCCCATTAAGAGTGTGCGAAATTTGATGAGGAGCCGTGCTGTTCTGTAAGCATATATGCATTCACGTATTTGGGATACTGGATCGCTTGAAAAAAGCTCAAATGTGTGACGCACGAAATCTGGAGCTGGTAATCGAGACAATTTGAGTTTTTTTGTAATGTCTGATATCAGCATTCGTAAAGATTACCCGGTTGAGTGAGAAGAGGATGGAGAATGGAGTTTGGAATCTGTACATGCAGTCCATCAAGCGACGGAAAATTTGACAGGCATATGGATCGTGAGATTGAGGTAAGGTGAGCAGTGGTTTCGTGAGAATCGCGCAGTCGACTGAGACAAACCATTTCCAAGAACTGGGTCAGACAGCATTACAGGCTTATTCGTATAATCAGATTGCTCCGATAACCATCCCTTCCTGATAGGTAGTACGTGGGTGATAGTTATGACGGACGGCACACTTACTTCATCAAACCGATGTTGGATTGAGCCATCCACCCATAGTGCAGACCCGAATGACCGCAGATTACATTTTAACTGGTGGTTGTCGGAAAGCTTACCTACTGGAGACCAACGAAATAACCGATGGGACTGAGGGGGTCGCTTGAGCCTATAGAATTGTGCAAATCAGTGTTTATTGTGGTTATTCCACTGGTACTAACGGTAGGATTCAAGAAACGTGAAAACAGTGATGACTGAGAGCAGAGTGAAATCGACTGGTGTAAAGGTCAGACATTGTTTTACTGGGTAAAAATATAGGAAACTAATCCAAAGCCATTTAACTCGAAACGACCGGAAAACGCGCTGATGAGTGTAGAGGTAAACGTATTGGTCAGTTGAATTGAAGCTCTTCAACTTATTAAAATTGCCGCTGTGGCTTTAAGTGGAACACGAAAACGGGGTGATCAATGCGACGTCATCATATTTGATGGTCGTCTTCTCGCACTGAATAATCTGCACATGTCTACGAAGAACGATAACCCTTGTGAGAAAAGGAGGCTCGGATGAAATCTAATTCTGATTGTCCTTCAATAAGGCGGAGAACCATACGGTCGATTTGAGGAATGAAGTCAGAGTCAACCTGTTGTGCTAAACCATCTTCATACTCAACCTCACCTTTACACTCCATCGGGATTTAGAGCAAGGCCACATGTACAGATGATCCCCAATCTGTTATTCCTTGACTTCAAGCGTGTATTCGAATCTGTCGAACAGTCAATGTTCTTACACACACTTGCTCAACAGAATATCCCCAGAAGGTCATTAAGACCGATCGATCCCTATATTCACATACTTCTGGGGGAGTGTTTGCCGGGCTTCCCAAAGACTGTCCCACGATCGTCATGACTGACAAGAATGCCTGCGCTCTCCGTTATCCCTCAGTTTCATTACTGATGAATTAATGAGGCGAAAGCTGCTGAGAACCTTGCAGATTTGGGGTAAGCAGATAACGCCGTGTTCAACGTTGAAGACCAAGATCAAGCAAATGCCCGGATGACTAAAATGACCACCATCATATCGGCATGCGTCTAGCACCGCCGAGGTTCAAAGTCATGCTTCAAAACGTGCGGTCTCTGAACGTAACCGTTAAAATTTAAGGAGAATCACCGGAGGTTTTGAATAATTTTGCACAACTCGAAGGTTGTATCAGTTTAGGTACAAGTGTGCCTGAGGAGTCAGTGTACAGCCTCCAAGGTCCGAACCCCGTCTGGTGAATTGCGTCATCTGTGGCATCGAAAACGCATCCCACACTGTCTCGAGGGTCGCGTGTATCAATCAGGCTACAGTAGGCGCTGTATGGTTGTGTGGTTTTGAGGCAGTTTCTGTGGAGAGATGATGTGAGAGTTCTTCTTTTCTTTGGCAGGCGATGCCCCTATAGCGCTGTTGGCAGCGAATAATGTTAACGAGCGCGTAGCAAGTGAATGAGAACATGGGTATTTGGTTGTGCAGCAAGTACTCTAGTCGTGGAAATCATTCATCATCACCAACTACGATGGTTCAGGCAGCTGCTACGCATGCTGAAGCCTCGTCCAACGAAAGGATTTCTGTTCTCCGTACTTCCTTCAGAATGGCGAAAACCGCAAGAAGGACATCGTATGACTTGGCAGAAGAATGCAAAAGAGATTACGGAGGGCTTAGATGTTTCAGTAGTACGTGTTCCAGGATGAGATCCCCGTGAACCTTCGTGCGATTGGCTGGAGACATTGCAAAAAATGGCGGCTGATAGATGTCAGTGACATTCGTGTGCTAGTTTTATTCCAGATTGTCTGGGGATTTATACATCTCAGAATGCTTGTAATAAGCCAGCACAAGAGACCCACACTCTCCTCTTTTGATTATAAGGTTGCATTGAAGGTTGTGACCAACAAAGCCGTAAGATTATCTTTCATTTGCATTCACATAGTGCTTCTAGGCCGGTCATTGCATGTTACGGCTCCAAACTGCTATTTACTCTTGGAAGAAGTTTTCTCAAATGGTGAATTTCGACCTGCTACAATGTCTTACCCTTAATCCAGTTGAAGCTATGGGTCAATATGTCTAGAGAAATGTATCTTTATGTTGGTGCATGGAGCATGCCCAAACTGTACATGTAACCTTTAGATACATCGGCGTTCGAGAGCTCGAGGGGACTGCTGAAAACGCCAGTTAAATATTACGACAGTTGATCTTACTAATGAGGGTAACGACTTTTATATTGTAAATTTTCTAGTTCGTGCACTGGTTTCCCATTCTATTCACGAACATATCTGTGGACGTGAAAGATGCCCCATTGCGGCTAACTTCCTCTTTCAGAATATTTCACTAGTGAAGCTGAACTAAACGCTTATGCGCAAAACATCAATGTTCGCCTAGGGACCGGGTCGAGAAGTTCCTTATAGTCACAGTCAATAAAACTAAAAATATAGCCAGTCCATCGTTCCAATGACATGAATTCAAGATCTGAGATTAGACTTTTAGGTTTTTGAGCTTGTTAACGAACTACAGCAGTTTGACTCCACATGAAGACAATCAACAGAAGAACAGGAAATTCGGTCGCGTTGCTGTTAGGCAGTATGAGCTCTTTTGTCCTCATCATATAAGCAGCCAGCGGAATGAGGTTCAGGTGTTTCTCTTCCCAGCGGTGTCCACACAGGGCACTCGCGAGAGATTAATTAAGCAGATGATATCAAAACACAACGGTACGACCTGACCGGCCGACCAACATTATCTCATTGCTTTATGGTACTCAAGCACCAATCGTGATTTAGGGATAGTATAAACAGGAAATATGCGAACAATTTCCTGGGTGCCTACATACGAACGACCAAACAGATGCTCCGTCAGTCTTTCAGGTTTTCCTTGAATCCCAGGATCATCCAGGAATAGAGATTCTACAGGTTGCCAAAGATTCACAAATTAGTAATGCCAGTTATATCATATGAGGGCTATACAGCCACGCCGATTTACGGACTTGAAAAATTAGTAAACCGAATTGTCCTTCCGCTTCAGAATGATCCAGTAAGCAACAACTGATATTCTTCCTATTGTGTTGGAAAATTTAGACAGAAAATCTCACACAGTAATGAAAGCTCTCGCTCCCGGCCTACCTTTATGGACGAGCGTATCTATCACTAAATTTCACACTATCTGACAGAAAAGAACGCTTCGTCAAGCACACGTACTAAATTATCATCTACGGACACAGCATCCAGCTCTGACAACGCTCAACATATTGCACGTTCAAACAGATCTAGTACAGACAGGCAAATAAAGTATATATTGGCACTCAGGTACTACCACTGATGAAAATATTAAGGCATTTAAAAAACAGATGACTAGCTAGTTCGTGACGCATTTTGTGGCTTTATTTTGAGGATATATTTGAAATCGTGCCCGGAGAATTTCTGGAAGATTCCCCGTCATTTCCTAGACTTTGTTGCACCAGTCTAAGCCTTGTGAATTATTTCGCATTGATCGCTTGCTAAGCAGACAACTTTTGTAGACGCAGTAGCACCCCACATTTTGGCTCATTTATTCGAAAGCTTTGAGATCCCGGGAGGCTGCATATATGGTCAGCTGATTGATTACGGTTATCATACAGTGAAGTGGGATTCCGAGATCCACAGTCAGACGATGTGTTTATATTTCTACTGTAAGTAAGTGAATCGAACGAACGCCCCCGCTGGTGAAAACTGAAGGCTGTTTGCCCGTGACAGCGAACTCGCCGACTATTCTGTGCAGCAGGCAGACATGAACTCGTTTATGACTGAGGCGAATGACTGACAATGTGGCGAATTAGTGAAACAATCATCTGGCTGCTAATGAACGGCAGACAATATCATCCTATCTCAGTTACGATAAACTTTGCCACGTGACAAGATAATTGGAACTGGTTAGTGGAAATGATAGTTCGGTCCAAATAATTTGGTCTCCACAATTCCAGTCCACTTCCGCTCTGGATTAAGGACATGTGAGTTTGCTGAACTTCGGACTATATGTGTTCCCTCCCAAGTTTGCCAACTCACGACCGAGATCCGCGGGGAGATATTTCAGGTCTGTCAGTTTCAGAACGTTATCCCTCTTTCGGGTATTGGATCGGAACGAATAATTTACCCTTCGAAGGTGAAACATTAAACCCCTTGGCAGTCGTTTTTGGTGGTTTCGTGGATGTCGCACCAGAGGGACCAAATAGCAATGACTTCTTGAACCTGATTGATGCTGTTTCGCCGAATCCCTGGAACGTCTTGATCACGGGCATTCGTTCTAAGCCGCCTAATCTATAAGCGACCGAGCTGTTCTACATCTGATTCCACGTTTGCTGTACGTCTCATAATTATCAGCTGCTCCACAATAATCGACGTCGGTTCTGACAAAATATTTAGATAATTATCGCTTAAATCGGCTGATTGAATGAATGACTACGCGAGCGACTACACCGAGAACCATACATCTGCTTTTGTTCCGGAAACAAATTTGCATGAAATCGGTTAATCGTAACGGTCTAAATTCGATGTGTGTATACAAATCAGTAGGGATGATAGATCGCCTGTTACTATGAAATCCATGTTATGTCCACTAGGAACCGTCTTGACAGAAACGTCCCGAAAGTGTGGCCATATGATCGTTGAGACCAATATTGCGTTATGTTCGGCGTGTGTTGGGGTTAAATCTACCGGTAAGATCATCCCGCAAGATACCGTTTGCCTCATAAAACCCGCTTTTCACTCCCTAGTCGCAATAGGTTGGAAGCGTTTCGCAAGAGCCCCTTGTTTTCAAAGATCCCATCAACTTGTAGCAAGGTACTATCAACCATAACTTAAGTTACGCAAACACGTAGTTTCACGCACAAATTTTTCTCTTCGTGCACGTCAGCCACTTTTCCTCTGTTTCATCAAATTCATTCCACCCAGTGCTTGCATGCACTCTGGGGATGGATTTTCGGTACGAAGTGTGGAAAATATTTTCGCCCGTGTCCACTGCCCATCATCTTCTGATGATACTAGCCGGCATGAATCGGACGATGTGTTGCAGTGCTACTGTTGCAAAATATGTGGGACACTGATGTGACGAGACTGGCCGTGCCAAATCTGTAAGAACAATCTACCTTCAAATATTGAAACGGGTCGCGAGACAGGGGAATTTCGTACTCCTTATGGAAAATTACAAGCATTCATTTACACACCGCAGTCGGATGTTGCAATAAGGCTCGGACCTTGAAAACACAGACCGCACAGCCATCAGTGTACTGGACTGGTTGTATTAATTTCGAAACACTCCGGCTTTGCCCATCCGTTGCTGGCTTTTGCTGTTCGGAATGGCGGGCAACCCAGCGGTATCTTCAGTATGGATTTCAGCTAAGGTCTGTACCTCTTCGTGAATGATTTTCCAGTCGCTTCTTGCAGGTTCTGCTTCCGCAAATAGTGCTCTGGTTGTCACTCGATTCTTGCAATATTTTTGCATGGCGCTATGTTTGGCCTACCGGGGAAGACAGGCTAGGTTTTCCAAATGTTACTCCTACGCCATTACTGTAGGGTATAATAATACAGGCTTTATCAGGTTTTTATCATTACACGACAATACTCATCCCAGAATTCTAATTTACATTCATTTGAAAATTTCCAGTTGTAGTAGTTTAAAAATTAAGGTTGAATCAACTTTGTACGGTTGAAACTTAGCAGAGCGAAATATGTAAGAATTATCAGGTCATGAGTTTTCGGCCAAAATTAACAGGGATCTCGTGACTTCTTATCTATATGCTCTTGCTGACTCACAGGAACCATCTCTGTGATATTCATGGTTATCATGTTGTAATTCCTGGCAGGTCCGTTACTGGTGTACACTGAACAGGTCTTAACACCGGGGAATTTCGTACTCGTTGTGGAAAATTACAAGCATTTATCCACACACGTAATCTACAGTAGGGTTTAAACATTGCAAGCACATTGTGCGAGCCATCAGGTACCTGGACCGGATCGCTTTTTTGACGGACATATCCGTTTTTCGCGCATGCTAGGGGTAATATGGTGGCGAAGTTATTTAAGCTTTGCACGTTTGGTTACATCTTCATCATATGATCCTAGGACGTTGGCACTAGTTTCTTTAGATGTCTACCTGTTATTATTTGAGGAGCGTAACATAACGCCTTAGGATATTGGATACGCTTCCGTGGATATGATATATATATGTATATATACATATATATTAATTTGGCGATTGCATTAGATCCTGTTGCGGTCAATATGCGTCTACACGATTTAGGTGCTACTTCAGCCGTAGCTTCCACTAGCTGCCTGATTTTCTGGAAGGAGATGAGTTAGAGGTTGCGCGTCTCACGGAATTTCTCCATGTGGGGAACTAAATGGTGAATGGAAGGAATGAATTCTGTTCATGGGGCTTGGAGTTTCACTTTACGTCCAGGCAGGGAAATAGGATTCGCTTCAGTAAACAATATATTGAGACGGAAAAACCAGAACTAACCACGTCATGCATAAGGAACGGAGCAATTTTTCGAAAGCGGAAGTTATTAGCTCTGCCCACTTGAGGCAACCGTAGAAGAAGCTGATGACAATACTAAGTAATAATTATGTAGATCTGATAAAACTGTGTTTTGGCTGATCTTTTGAGTATTTCACCGAGGGAGTACGCGGCTTTATTTTTCCCCATTTCACAACTGCAAGGTTTTGTCAGTACTACAAACAAAGACCAATTAATCACCAGAGCTGCCTACCCATCTTGAGAGTAGACTGACCGAGATAGCATCTGAACATCAATTGAAATGTGTAAGATGGCTCACAATGTTATTTGTAATCTAATAGAAATCCATGATTTTGTGTCAATAAACTGATGGTTCCTCGCTGTGGAGCGAACATTTCTAATGGGCTTGTGGAAGTATGACAGGATTTATTACATCTGTGAAGTTGTATCTACTGAAACAGTATGTAGTTCTGTGGGTCAGAGTGGTACCTGAGGTGTGCTCACACATTGGTTGACCGAATGTGAAGACCAAGTATGAGTATGACCGTTTCAGCTGGTCGAACCTGTAATTCCCACCTCGAGCTCCAAATCAGTCACTGGAGGTGGTCAAAACATCCGTCCTAGTATAAATAGTGATGGACAGGAAGTTCGGCCCAGAATCAGATAGATCCCTCATTTGTCAGGTATCTTAATCGAGTTTCCACCTTGAGGCTAGTTCTGTTTTTCGCACATTCAGCTATACAGAGGAACTATGCCTGAGATCGCCTTTCGCTGTCATAACGAAGTATGTCGGAGTACGATTTTCTTGGATGATTATCGTTGTGAAGCTGCTTACTTCCAATAGCAAAATTCATGCGTATGTTTGCCCAGTTTAGCAATATATCTTTCCACAGTAACAAAAAACTACCAAAAGATGAGCATTGCCCCCTGGGTTGCTTCTGTAGAGATATTATCTTACCGTTGAGTCCTATGGCCATCGGTATGAACTGCTAAATTGGAATTAGTATACTCTTCAGTCAGTGGACACTGCAAGGTAATCTGGAGTACTATTATACGCTCAACAGTGCAAACATTTCGTCAAACGATGAATACGTCAAAAACCACCTGTTATTCTCACATGTTGTCGTTGGTTAAAAAACAGCCAAAAGACCCACTGTTTCGGGCCTCACAAACCCAGTCGAAGGAAATTAAGTGTGGTGGCAACCATCTGATGCGCAAGCACAATAATCTGTGTCAATTTTGACCTTTTCAGGTTAGTTATCATAAAAGTAACTATTTGATGCTGTACGAACTACTCAAGCTCATTTGGTTCTCAGTATAAAATACAACAAAAATCCTAAAAACTCGTTGTTCTCCGCCTTTTAAGCTGTAAGATTTAGCTGAAAAGTTGATGTTTATAAGTGTATTTCTCAAACCGTCAACTTACTTCAGACAGTTTTATTCCAGCAGTATCCCGTTTACTAAACCCAAGGGTTCACAATTATCAGGCCTACAGTATATTCATACGTGGTTCTCTTTATGTCCAATAAAAACTTTAGCCCGACTAAATTTGTGAAACTGTTCCCGACCTGGAAACGGTTAGCAGTTTTCAGCAGATTCAG
>NW_008751795.1:280537-286020 GCF_000715545.1 Opisthorchis viverrini
GCGGTGCGGTCAATATGCGTCTACACGATTTAGGTGCTACTTCAGCCGTAGCTTCCACTAGCTGCCTGATTTTCTGGAAGGAGATAGAGTTTGCGGTCAATATGCGTCTACACGATTTAGGTGCTACTTCAGCCGTAGCTTCCACTAGCTGCCTGATTTTCTGGAAGGAGATGAGTTAGAGGTTGCGCGTCTCACGGAATTTCTCCATGTGGGGAACTAAATGGTGAATGGAAGGAATGAATTCTGTTCATGGGGCTTGGAGTTTCACTTTACGTCCAGGCAGGGAAATAGGATTCGCTTCAGTAAACAATATATTGAGACGGAAAAACCAGAACTAACCACGTCATGCATAAGGAACGGAGCAATTTTTCGAAAGCGGAAGTTATTAGCTCTGCCCACTTGAGGCAACCGTAGAAGAAGCTGATGACAATACTAAGTAATAATTATGTAGATCTGATAAAACTGTGTTTTGGCTGATCTTTTGAGTATTTCACCGAGGGAGTACGCGGCTTTATTTTTCCCCATTTCACAACTGCAAGGTTTTGTCAGTACTACAAACAAAGACCAATTAATCGCCAGAGCTGCCTACCCATCTTGAGAGTAGACTGACCGAGATAGCATCTGAACATCAATTGAAATGTGTAAGATGGCTCACAATGTTATTTGTAATCTAATAGAAATCCATGATTTTGTGTCAATAAACTGATGGTTCCTCGCTGTGGAGCGAACATTTCTAATGGGCTTGTGGAAGTATGACAGGATTTATTACATCTGTGAAGTTGTATCTACTGAAACAGTATGTAGTTCTGTGGGTCAGAGTGGTACCTGAGGTGTGCTCACACATTGGTTGACCGAATGTGAAGACCAAGTATGAGTATGACCGTTTCAGCTGGTCGAACCTGTAATTCCCACCTCGAGCTCCAAATCAGTCACTGGAGGTGGTCAAAACATCCGTCCTAGTATAAATAGTGATGGACAGGAAGTTCGGCCCAGAATCAGATAGATCCCTCATTTGTCAGGTATCTTAATCGAGTTTCCACCTTGAGGCTAGTTCTGTTTTTCGCACATTCAGCTATACAGAGGAACTATGCCTGAGATCGCCTTTCGCTGTCATAACGAAGTATGTCGGAGTACGATTTTCTTGGATGATTATCGTTGTGAAGCTGCTTACTTCCAATAGCAAAATTCATGCGTATGTTTGCCCAGTTTAGCAATATATCTTTCCACAGTAACAAAAAACTACCAAAAGATGAGCATTGCCCCCTGGGTTGCTTCTGTAGAGATATTATCTTACCGTTGAGTCCTATGGCCATCGGTATGAACTGCTAAATTGGAATTAGTATACTCTTCAGTCAGTGGACACTGCAAGGTAATCTGGAGTACTATTATACGCTCAACAGTGCAAACATTTCATCAAACGATGGATACGTCAAAAACCACCTGTTATTCTCACATGTTGTCGTTGGTTAAAAAACAGCCAAAAGACCCACTGTTTCGGGCCTCACAAACCCAGTCGAAGGAAATTAAGTGTGGTGGCAACCATCTGATGCGCAAGCACAATAATCTGTGTCAATTTTGACCTTTTCAGGTTAGTTATCATAAAAGTAACTATTTGATGCTGTACGAACTACTCAAGCTCATTTGGTTCTCAGTATAAAATACAACAAAAATCCTAAAAACTCGTTGTTCTCCGCCTTTTAAGCTGTAAGATTTAGCTGAAAAGTTGATGTTTATAAGTGTATTTCTCAAACCGTCAACTTACTTCAGACAGTTTTATTCCAGCAGTATCCCGTTTACTAAACCCAAGGGTTCACAATTATCAGGCCTACAGTATATTCATACGTGGTTCTCTTTATGTCCAATAAAAACTTTAGCCCGACTAAATTTGTGAAACTGTTCCCGACCTGGAAACGGTTAGCAGTTTTCAGCAGATTCAGTGTGGCGAACAAATTCCCGTGACATTTTAAATTGGTTCAAATGATTCATTCCGCTGGAACACGCAGTAGCCCTTTTCTTTATGGTCGCTTAGATGACTGTCTATCTAATCTAAACTGACATATTTTATTGCCCTTTTCAGAAAGAAAAGTGAAATATGATTCAATCTGACATGCAAACTGAATGTGATGACAGTCGTCTGAAATCACCATATTATTGTCTTAAGTAAATACACCGTAGTAAGGAAACTGGCCATTGGCAGAAGCACCCTGTTTAGTGTAACTGGGAGAATGAAACATTGCCATAAAGTTCTGTGGAAACCATTGTGACACAGTGGATATATATTTGGCAACCTATTGGCATCTGGTTGCACGAAATCAGGAATTTTTTTCCGACGATGACTGCGCCGGGTGTCATCAAAGCATCTTCAAATGCAAAATCCAAAGCTCCCTAATTTCTCTAAAAAAATCTAAAAAGTATATAAGAATCAACCAGTTTCAAGTTACAGTCAAACTCATTTGACACCACGATTGTCAGGAGTTCTGCTACCCTATTCTCTAGTAAGCAACTGAACCTGAATCGTTCCGGAACCAGCTCCGATCAGATGTTGGGATAAATTTCACTGGAAAATGTTTTTATGTTTGATAGCTGATAGCGTCTGTTTCACAGGTTCAAATATCCAGCCCAAAACTAGTTTACCATTCGTGTATTTCAGTTATAAATTAAGATGGCGTTATTCATCTCGACAGCTGGAAGAAAAGAAAATTCGCGCAGTTTTTTGTTGTCTTTGCTATTAGTTACATAAAGTGGACGATCGGTTTGTTGTGGCATGATTTAAAATTATAACGAATGCGTAGACGGCACCAGACAATATGGAACATTCATCAACAGCAGAGTTGATGTAATCCCAGGAAACTTCATTTAACTGGCGCCATAAGGACAACGTTTTATACGTATGCTATCCAGAATGCCTTTTTAGTAATCATGTTTTCTTATGGTAATAATTGTTAGTCGAAATTCCACCTAATCAGCCAAAGCCGATCTTTAAGACATGAATAGCTGTTGTCCATAAAAAATGAAAACTGATTAATTGTCATATTCTCCGACGACGTCTTCCCTATTAAACGCAGAGGGATCTCCTGGGTCTGAAAAATAGCTTTCAAGGTATTGTTTCACCGAAGACTCAGCGGCAAAGTCGATTCTCTACAATTTCTCCACGGTACTTTTACCCTAATACTGCACAGGCTTGGTCGTTTTCATGAATCGCTCAGCAGCGTTGATGGAGTGCAGTCCGTTAGCTTGCAAGTCACGAAGCTTTACTGTGCGGTCTTTACTCTGGGTGGATTCTGCACACATTCATCAAATTCCTCAGTTTTAAAATGGAAAATCATCTGGTTTAATCTCATTTTACTCGATTTAGTGGTACACCCACCGGAACTCGCCTGCCCCCCACTGTTCTTAGTGGAACTTGTTCAAACGTCCTTCAAGCATGGCTAAGCTCAGCGGGTGGAACAAGTGACTACGTACTTTTGTCTTGTTTGTGAACCCACTATTATGTTCAGAGAAGGCCGCAATATCGAGTGTGTACTGGATATTTCCGAGGTTTTATCATTGTGCCATTCGTCACGAAGGCTGGTGAAAGTCTGAAGGTAGCCCAAGAAGAAAAATAATTTAATGGGATATGTGAAACTTCCCCCTGGAAAGTTGTCACACGTGGAGCCGATCAAAAGTTTTGAACGCTTGATATCATTTCCGTTAGCCTGGTGCACGTGATCGCTTCGAATACTTTAATTCAGTAGACTGTGATATTCGTGTCACTTTTATGGATTCACCGGTACATAATTTAGACTTTCTAAATGCCAAATTTCGTAACTGTCAGACTGCAATATCTCTGTTTATCCAAAAGTTCGATGTAAGTTCGACGTTAGCAGTAAGAACGGCAGCATGCCGAAAATGTGCTCATCACTACCTAAAAATTCTAAACATCAAGCCATTCCTCCACATGGGACATCCGCCAGAACAGTTAACAATATTTCATCAGGAGGTGAACAACTTGAGGTTTGTATAGCCTATCAGCTTTTGCTGGGAAGCGCTTTTAAGCCACTGGCCATTGGTCTCTTTGGTTTTGAGCTGTATCAGAAAGGCGCACAAATCTAGTGAAAAAGAATACAATACCAGTCTTCTCCATACGGGGACAATGAAGGGAAGATCACGTACTCTCGTAGCCGTTGGGTGTAAGACAGCATTATCGGGAATTCAGCAGCAGACTGAAGCAAGCCACCGCAATCTAGTGAAAAAGAATACAATACCAGTCTACTCCATACGGGGACAATAAAGGGAAGACCGTGTACTCTCGTAGCCGTTAGGTGTAAGACAGCTTTATCGGGAATTCAGCAGCTGACTGAAGCAAGCAACCGCGACATGCAGTTCCAAGATTTTCCCCACATCGTTTTCAGATTTAACCTAACCACAAGGATCTGAAAGTTCATATGCTCCAGTCGTGCAATTTGTATATGAGTGGAAGACTGTGATTTAGTTCCTGAAAATAAACTAGAATATCGGTTTTCCCTCATTCACACAGGACTATTGGTGGATCGGTATATTACCTATGACTATTTAAGTTCTCTTATTTTGTGGCGTGGTATTTGATAAACTTAACAAATCAAATCCACGGGCGAAGGTTACTGGGAAAATCTCAGACAATCCGATGTACCAATCAGTCGCCATCTTGTAACACACACAACTTTGCTAATTCATAAATATCATGTAGGATCTTCTCGAAAACTGTTAAAACGTGTGACAGTAGTAGTGGATACACATCAAATTGTAGCATCTGGTGGTATCTATATACAAGCCAACGATATTTATAATCCAACACACTCACGCTGAAATATGTTTAAGCATAACTAGATTATTTTATTTTTGGAGAAAATGTATACTTTAATTTGACTATTCAAATAGCGCAATGTCATTAGATCTGGCGTATAATGCATCCACTTATTTCACAAATTATTTTTGCGTCAGTTCAATTGTCCTCGATTAACTATAGAATGAAGTTTTATGCGCGGACATGCTGTTAGGTGAGTATATGCAAATCCGTGATGTCATTTGTTACTCTCGTCTTTAATCTAATCTTTTGATCTGATAGCTGCGGGTAATTATTCTGTTGGAACAATGTTTGGCTTCGATGATTGATCCCCTTTGCCTATATATCACGTGTTAAGTTTATTTGGAAATCATGAGTACATACGTTTTGGAAGAAGGTCAACAGAGCGATGTCAGTTTCACAAGTTCTTGGAACCGAATTTTTCTTAGGCCATCTCAAGTTCAGAAGCCACGCAATTCCTACTGGCCGCAGAGCTACGATTCGGGTGATCGGACTGCACGTATTGATGGGGTGTTGCCAACTGAACGACTGCAGCTTGCGGTGTACCCGCTGCTGGATGGTTGCGGGCTGTACCTACGGATATCAGCATACAAGAGGATAATTCATCGTTTCTAAAGAAATCTGGTCGAAACTGTCCGAAAGGTACCTAAGCATGCTGTAA
>NW_008751795.1:286111-294546 GCF_000715545.1 Opisthorchis viverrini
ACAATCCGATGTACCAATCAGTCGCCATCTTGTAACACACACAACTTTGCTAATTCATAAATATCATGTAGGATCTTCTCGAAAACTGTTAAAACGTGTGGCATTAGTTTTAGATACACATCCAATTGTAGCATCTGGTGGTATCTATATACAAGCCAACGATATTTATAATCCAACACACTCACGCTGAAATATGTTTAAGCATAACTAGATTATTTTATTTTTGGAGAAAATGTATACTTTAATTTGACTATTCAAATAGCGCAATGTCATTAGATCTGGCGTATAATGCATCCACTTATTTCACAAATTATTTTTGCGTCAGTTCAATTGTCCTCGATTAACTATAGAATGAAGTTTTTTGCGCGGACATGCTGTTAGGTGAGTATATGCAAATCCGTGATGTCATTTGTTACTCTCGTCTTTAATCTAATCTTTTGATCTGATAGCTGCGGGTAATTATTCTGTTGGAACAATGTTTGGCTTCGATGATTGATCCCCTTTGCCTATATATCACGTGTTAAGTTTATTTGGAAATCATGAGTACATACGTTTTGGAAGAAGGTCAACAGAGCGATGTCAGTTTCACAAGTTCTTGGAACCGAATTTTTCTTAGGCCATCTCAAGTTCAGAAGCCACGCAATTCCTACTGGCCGCAGAGCTACGATTCGGGTGATCGGACTGCACGTATTGATGGGGTGTTGCCAACTGAACGACTGCAGCTTGCGGTGTACCCGCTGCTGGATGGTTGCGGGCTGTACCTACGGATATCAGCATACAAGAGGATAATTCATCGTTTCTAAAGAAATCTGGTCGAAACTGTCCGAAAGGTACCTAAGCATGCTGTAAAAACGAGATCCCATCCTATAAGCTGAGAACAAATACCGATTGCATTGTACATCATTAGATAAATTGTTCTAAACTATTTACAACCCGCGAGTAGCTGGAAAGTGGCGTCAACCTCCCTCCATTGCAGGTTGTAAGCTTGGATACCCTGCAGAGACAACCTTTTTTCACCTCAGCATAGCACCAGGATTTCTATGCGATTTCTTCATTTATGGCCAAATTATCTAACTTCGTTCAGCTATTCTATGTTTGAGACGTAAGTAGAGGAAACAAACTGGATGATTTGTGGGCTGTTTTACTGAACATTTAACACACACTCGAAACCGTAACTCAGGAAGTGACACTATCAGGAGGCGAAAACGACTGACGTCAAGTGCAAAAAGTCTAGTGTTGATCCGGTTAAAGGGCAGAAAGTGAAATTTGGTCCAAGCCCTTTAGGCCGAGAAACCATGAAGCTTTCTTTGGTTCCCGTTGTGCAACTGAAAGTTCTGGTCAAGGTTTTCCAACAATTTCGCGTCGCTAAGTGACCCAAAAATGAACAACTGAGATTGTCATGGGGCAAGAAATGTGATAGGTACATATATCCGACCTTGGTGAGGTTACCGTCTTCGCAACTTTCCGACGCCGTTACTAGAGTCTCAAGTTTCGGTCTTGGCATAGATGAAAACGACAAACTTGTCAATAGTTTAACCCGATAAACTGATGCCAAGCGCGTAAAAGTTGAGGCTGCATGTGGATAATGCACCACCCGGAATCAATGGCTCATGTCGGTTGGTGTTTTGAAGCATTGTTGACACTCCCTGACGGGACAGCATCCAAGTATGTATGCATAGCGCGAAAATTTGTCGTGCTTTTAGAAATCCTGATAAGAAGTTTGCATACGGATGTCATCGTAGTAACACAGCTTCGCGTGTCAGCACCACCCGACTGGGAAATAAACGGAACAGCTGTGACTTATCAAGAAGGCTTGTGGAATCTGTTTAGCTCGAAACCTTGATGAATTAATAGCGTGTGAAACCGGTGCTGTCAAAAGTCTTAACCGATGGACGCAAATTGGAACTGTTGTACCGGTGGACACTGTCAGAAGAGAGAACTAGTTTGAGGAGACTATCGTAAACACGGTACTAGTTTCTCGTCCGCGACAGAGTATTGTTTCTTCAATATAAAAAATGTACGCGTGTCTAACTGTACCACCCTTTGAGGTGGTATAACATACACTGAGTGATTTATATATTTCTGATTGGACTAAACTCAAATCGGTTGGAAGGGTGAGGTCATTATTGTCAGAACAATTCTCGAAATGTGGTTGTGTGCAAAGAAGTCAACCTATTCCTATAGGTCATCAATTTGAAATAATTGACTTGCTTATTGATTTTTCTTGTGAGCAAACGCCGCTTTTTATGGAGGACTCTACGTGATCGTATTAAACCAAGAAAAGCTTGTGACACGTTATATGAGATACATATGGGTGAAACATTTTCGGTGAGCAAAGAGTTTTGCACATTGATGATAGTATTTTCTCTGGAAACGGAAAAGCAAAGAACTAACTGTTCATAGTACGAAAGATCATTGTTGGTCAAAACAGCTATGAATCTTCGTCCAGTCAACCGATAGTGACCGTGTGGTATTGAATTTTTAATAAAATTATTGAAATCTGTCTTAGCATTAACCACCAAGAGTGTTCACCAGCTGAGGACAGTTTGAGTGAAACATCGTGCCGTTGGAACGTCTGACGTGCCTTGTTAGAGAAAGTATAGGCACAATTTACCGAATGTCTACTCGTGCTCGCGGCACGTGGTGTCAGACGCTACGCGCTGAGGAAACTTACAATTTAGTATGCTGCTAAGATGAACCACGAGTTGTGCAGGCAGAGAGCTGGACAATTTATGATCGGGACAAACTAGCTATATTGTGAACCAATGAAATTTTGAATCAAATTGCATACGACAAAAGCCGTTCGGTAGTCTATTCGAAACCTTATAGATTGTCAACATGAAATTTGAAGATTTACGACCAGTAAATTACGGAAACTGGCCTTGAAACATGGTGGGAAAATACCACTTGTCTGAACGGTCGTCCTCCAATATTGGCGCAATTTAAACGAGAGTGATNTTATCCTGAATGCGTCGACCGATTAGCGCGCTTCCCAGGAATCCCGAATAAGTCGAATGCCTGAAGTCCACTGAACAATTCTTGACCAAATGTAGGTGCTTGCGGGATTTGTACAATACGCCTTCGCATCATTCTTGTCTGAACAGTCGTCCTCCAATATTGGCGCAATTTAAACGAGAGTGATGTAAACATCATTTCTACAAAGCTACCAACCACCTACTACTGATTACTTACAAGTCACACTGTGCTGAAACCTGTATTGGCTCAGTTGTGACGTTAAATCTACAGTGGTGAGCACCGAAAGATGTGACACAGAACCAAGTGACTAGAAATTCACCTCATTAATTTCGTCCAGACGTCTTACAATTAATCCGGAGTCATTGAAACATGGAACGGTATCGGTTACAAGTACTCATACAAGAATCCGCGTGTCCAACAAGTGTTCGGACGTAAATGAAGCTCATGTTGGAGTAAGTGTGAGATCGCGCGACGTAAGGGCACCAATAAGGAAAATCGTATGTTCAGATTATTAGCCGCGTGACTGGGGATTATTATTACAATGGAAGAGTTGTATTGCCAAATCCAGTTGGCAACAAGTCTTCGGGCTGTGTCTCAGCTGCAGGTTCGTTACGATGCAACAATCGACAGACTGATTTCTCCCACAACATTATTCTTACTGAATGTACACTCGTTTGCAAACTAATTTGATTTTTTCGAGGGACTCACCTGGAACCCAGCTGAATCTCTGGCCTGGTGCAGCATATTCGGTTGCCTGGGAACACCACAAACGAGAGATTCAGCTGGGTTCCAGGTGAGTCCTCTCGAAAAAACAAATTAATTTGCAAATGAGTGTATGTTCGCTAATTTCTTGCAATTTGGTTTCAAGTAGAACATAAGGTTGACAAAATCCCGGGGACTGCGCCAAAAACGGCGGAACCTGTCGTGGGCTGTCGACGGATTTTCAGCAACCTTATGGGTAGTACATTACAATGATATTACTCTTACTGCTTTGTTCAAACCAAAAAAAGCATTTAAGAGTGATTTGTTGGTAAACACGTGTACTCAGTGACCACTGATTCTATACAGCCTTGTCATTCAAGGAAAACACAGGATACGCTTTAAGCTGTTCCAGTAGTGCGTAAAGACCAAGCGTGGTGGGTATTTCGCTGTAACTTTCGAAAGACACGCGTAACTTATCAGATAGGACCAAAGAATTAAACCCGTAGTCAACCGTTTACATAAGTATATATATATATTATATACAGAGAAAAAACGCATTGGATGGTGGACCACCAACAGAAATTTGCGATAAAAATAGGATGTGAATTGAAACACTTCAACAAAAAGTATTTTCGGTTCACATTTTGGCTTGACTTTGATACGCTCTGAACATTTTTCACACGGTGCTATGTAATGTGTCGTGTCCACGTGCGAAGGAACTTAGACAAGATTATTCTAACCTTAAGAGAAATTGGGTTAGGTGGCGAATTGTTACTTTGACCATTGCTGTCCCATTTCCATTGTCTTACGTGACATGTTGCAAAAAGCTCTCCCATAAGTGTCACTTTAATTTCTGCAGCCGCCGTGGAAAACACTACCTTTTTATTCGCATGGCCAAGTTACCATACGATTAGGAAGTGAATCCTGATAGAAAAAGTAGCTTTGTATCAATGGACATGATCATTACTGGGTTTATCCTTTCCACAATAAGGCTTACTTAGATAAAATGTCAGTAAAATATCAATAAAATATCAGTACACCTTCACCAAACTGGAAATACGTGGTTATGTAGATATGGTTAAGTCTTTGTGATGATACGCGGACAGGACTGTATAAAACTCGAATGCTAGGTTGATAACATTGGGTTATAGATGTCGTCTGCAGCCCTTGTACGTAGTGATAACTGCTATGAACTGAAAATTGTGTGGAACGAACACGCGCTACTTTTTCAGTCAATGGCAACGTTGCATTGGTATACTCGTTACCACAAGAGCCATAGAATGATACAACAGCTCGCCTTTTCTTCACAGTTGCTCTCCATATGTGGATATCTGTAAATTCGTCAGCGTTTGGCTGTTTTGCATTTGGCTACTATTTACGACCATTAAGGGCAGCTTTTGAACACCGTGGGACATTAAAGTAATTGTCACGCACAACGGACGTACTGCTTCTCTTCGTGGCAGAATCAGAGGCTGATTTGGTTGTGAAGTTATCTGATGTAAAGCGATGACCTTTTTTTAGAAAAATACGATTGAAGGTAGCTGATTCGTAACTTTTTACAATTCCCTAAACAAGCAAGGTTGTCATAGGCTTGTATGACAGAGTTGTATACATATGAGCCTGTTGTGTGATTCCTTGACTGGTCATAACCGGAAATCCCATTAGGTCAGTCAAAAATAGAAAGACCAGAAAAGTACACTTGCTGGTGTGACCAGAATACCCCCGGGACAGCCTATTCAGTAGTTGCCGAATGCCATTGACCACAGAGATGAACCAACTACATTTTGAGGCACTGTTGTTTGTCCTGCACCAGAGAGAATACTAACCGAACCCGGGGTGTCAAGGCCAGAAATATGGTATTCAGACACTTTCTTAATATCATCACATTCTTAGCAATATGACATGTCCATTACTCGTAGGTCAGTGTGTGGCGTTACATCAACAACACATCCTTCGTATCCTCGTAACAGTCGGACATCCTTGACTGCTGTTTTTTACCTGATATCACCCAGTCTATACTGACATAGTAGATCACAGGTTTGTTTCTACGGGCAGTTTGCATCACAATAAGAAATCCGGTGTGATGTGCCTTAGTAATCCCATATTCCAAATCAGTCGTGTATTGTCAGTTGACAAAGTATACAGGCGCGAAGAAGCGGAATTCTCGTTTAGTTCATTCTCTCTCATCGGGGACAGGTGCGATAACGCCGATTTCACAAAAATAACAGCCCTGCTTAAGTATATGAAGTAATGAAGTATGGTTGGACGTCTATGTTGTTTGTTCGCAGTGTCGTTCCGTGAGATTTGGGGCATCATCCATGAACACTATTAGCATTAGATTCAACTGAAACGTGAACAGACAATTCACTCGTGTAGTATGATGGTTATCGAAATTATCGGGTGCGACATATTGCTCACACCGGATATCTGAAGGTAAGGGCACTTTGGAGTTCACCAGTATTCAATAAGATCAGGTGAAAACGCCAGCTGACCAATAAGCTAACTACTTAGCACCGCAAAACTGTCACCTACTGATCTAAGTCTATGCCCCATAATCAAGTAGGCCTGTACTGATACACCAACAGAGTATTTGTGGGTTCTCCTATAAAATTGGAATCGTTTGATGATGAACCACTTGAATGCCTACCACATGTCACGTGGATGTATTTGGATGTATTTTCGGTCACGCGACGTTGTCTTAGTGATGAACCGGTAACTCTTCCCGACAAGATATTCAGTAGTAGGTCATTCAGATTTAAAGAGTCTGACAAAAATTCAAATGTTTCCAGATTCCATATTAGAAGTCAAACATCAGAAACGCCCTGATGCATCCGTGTATCGAAAAGTGATCGGCAGGTAAAACACCGTTCATCCGGTCATCCGTTCACCGGTCATCCCAGAAGCACCGGGGAAATCGTTGAAAAGTTCAGGAATCAATCAGTGCATTAAAATAGTAATGAGAAGAACTGACTATCCTAATTAGTTTATCGGATACATACTGGGGCATAATTTAACCTAAACTAAACAAATGGTACAAACAGCTGCACACGTACCGCATGAAAACTATAGGCTTGAACAGGTAAGTACAATCCTATCATAACTGAATGTATGTACGCTGTCTCAACCAGACAGCGAAAGCCACCTAGTTTACCTAAAAGGTCTGTACACGATCGCATCTTTTGGGTTGCGAAACAAGCTCTTTAGGCAAGTGCATAACACATCGGCTTCGTTTGGATTGATTATATCTTCAAGATCAAGAATAGTTATGTCAGTAACCGAAATAATTACCCCTGAATTTGCTGTCACTCTCAGTCCACAGAGTAGTTCTATCCAAACAGAACAAGCAACCGGGATGAAGTACAAGTATTTTCTTCCCGAGCGTGATAGTAAGGAAGGCAACGGAACCGAGACCCATGACGCAGCTGTAGCACTTGAGCGCTGGAACTGCATCCTCTCAATACACCTGAATAGTATTCAAGCGTAAGTCATGATTAGGAATGTTTCCCATGCAATACAGACCAAGAGAGAACGTGACCGATTCACCTGTTTATGGGCGCTACAGTGTAAAACCGAAATATCGGAATAAAATCTTGCTCAGGTGTACTCGCAACAGCAACGAATGTAAAACCTTATTGGTAGGGTGTATGCACAATTGACATCAGGTGAGTTGCTCGGGTAAGGCTAATAGATTTTGATTTTCCTTATCCTTATTCGCGGCGACGTACACTACATTGTGATTGGTAAAGTAGTATCTGCATCTCTCGGCTCAATTAGCAATTAGCCGGGAAGCCATATAGCCTTTCGGACTGATGCTAAGGGCAATTGGGCAGGCTGTTTAATTCAGCGTATCCGCCTGATTGTAAGCTCAAGTGTAAAATCGAACAATATTGGCCAAAGTTGGTTGTTGATCAGGTGGCTGTTGATTTGATCAGGTGTTGATCTGTTCGCCGAGCTTGGCAATTGGCTTGCAAACGTTTCGTCACCATACGAGGAGACATCATCAGTGCGCAGTTGGTTGTTAGGTGGCTGTTGATCTGTTCGCCGAGCTTGGCAATTGGCTTGCAAACGTTTCGTCACCATACGAGGAGACATCATCAGTGAGTGGTTGAGTGGGTACTTCTTCCTTGCCTGCGTGCGCTTATATAGCATTCGAGGGCTATCTGTTATCTTCTGACGTGATTGGCTACTTAAAGTGCAACAAATTTGGTGAATCTATTGGTCCATTTGTGATCTTTGTTGCGTTGTGGTCTGCGTTCCTTTGTGTCGATTGGTTATCCTCACGCCTTCTATTTTTAGTAGTTCGTTCTCTCCGGCCTCGGGTTGTATTGCGTTGTGGTCTGACGTTCTTGAGTTTGATTGGTTGCTTGTGCCGCCCTATTTCCTCCACCGTAGCGGTCAGCGTCCCTTCGTCCGTCGGTTGATTTGGTGCTTTGATTGGGCGCTTCCTCCAATCCAATTGATGTGTCCGTTTGAATGATGTTTTCCTCCTTCTCTTATGATTTCCTCGTCTGGTTGATTTTGCAGCTTTAAGCTCGGTGGTTCTGGAGTTCTCTCGCTCTTAGTGGCTGGTAAATGGGATCAATTTGGATGTGTTTGTTGATCGCCTCTTCGGTGGAGTACCATGCTTCCATAAATTCGCGTTCGTTTTTTGTTCTTGCTTGAGCCAATATGCAGACGCCGCTCCAGTCGAACTCGTGTCCTTCCTGATCTTTGTGTGCAGAGATGAGGGAAAACTGATCGTGCCTCTTGGTGGCGAG
>NW_008751795.1:295231-311774 GCF_000715545.1 Opisthorchis viverrini
AGTTCTTTCGAAAGATTGTAGGTCGCTGTTCCAGGAAGTGATACAATTGGCCGGAGAGGTATTGATTCTTTGTGTACCTTTGGGAGTCCGTAGAAGCGAGGAATGGCCGAATCACGAGGCCTCATTCTCCAATAGTCCTCTTTTGTAATCTTGTGGAGATCTTGGAGTTGCTTCAAGTTCGAGCTACCAATATTTCAACAAATTACCAATTGGCCAAATTGCTATCTATGGAAACACTGTATGTAAGTGCCATGGTCAAACATCAGGGTAAAAGAGGCGTACTTGGGCCAGTGTGAGTGTTCTTGAGGGAGCCGTCACATAGTGGTGCAGTTTGAGTTTGTCAATTCTTATCATAAATGAAGTCCGAATCTGACGTTTTTACCTGGAATTAGACCAGGTAGAAATCATCAAAAATATATGAATGTAGCTAGAAGACAGTTTGGTACGGTTCTCAGCACAAATCATTTCAGAGTGTTTATTACAAAACGAGTTGCCTCTTGTCAGTGTTCCCGATCTTCCTTATGGTGTGATTCCCCGGTTCATCATGTGAAGAACCCTCTATGTCTGTGGACCAGTACAATAGCAGTGGACAGGGCACCCCCAAACCATTCGCGAAAAGTTACATTCCAGGCAGTGGAACCGACACTAGTTGGCGCGAACGTTTTGCGTGCTTTGTGGATAGAAACCAAAAGGCAGTTGGTGCATCGATTGGCAGCAAACGAACAGAAGGTATCCACCAAATACCGAAAGATTGACGGAACAGCTCCCGAAATTCAGCTAACGCTCTCGAAAGATGGGGGTGAAATCTTCAAATGCCTGAACTCAGCTTAGATTCCAAACGATGACAAATCATCTAATGAAGCGCCTCCTGCATGGCCATACTTGACCGGCTTTCGGGAGAACCATTGGATCGGAAGGGTGGCTCTGTCTTTCGGCCCGCCAGGTTACAGAATTTTAATTAGATCAAGCTACCTAACACCACCTGGTGACAACTGCAATAACTTCTTGCTTTCAAGCAGTATGCAATAGGCACGCACCAGTAAGCGCGAAATTCACAAATGTCTTGACGCACGCTATGTATTTAAAGTGGATACTGTAAGTCAGTCTCTATGCGGGACATGGATTGAAGGTCTTAGGAACTGAACAAGAGGCTCGGATTCCGTAATAGGGTGCATGATGTTGCGTTCATGTAAGAAGTTTCCATTGCCTAGGTTATCTCATTTTTACATCGAGGGGCGGTAAACAGATACGGGGACCATTTAAAAATGGCCCCGGTATACCTTCAAATAAACTCAGAACAGCCTGATGAGGCTTCGAGTGACTATAATGAAGAAGCTATGGAGGAAATCAGTACATTTTCGTGTAAAATGGAAGCACACCTAATGGACTCCAGCAGATGAAACCTGTCCCGGGATTGGTCCGCGCACGCGTCAACTTCTCATGAAATGGCTCCCAAATCAAGTTACTTACAAAGATGACGTACGAATAAGTGCTGAAAACAACTTCGTGTTGATGGGAGATAATCATTATATACATAAAGAACACGCTGCCCAACAAGCAGTTACGCCCAACGCCGCTACCATAGAAACTACTCTGCGTAGGTAAAGTGAACGAAAGTTTATCCGGTTACGAATTAATCAACTAAACAGAAAATAGTAAATACTATAGAAGCGTTCCTTTTACCCCAACAATACGAGCTACGCCCAAGTCCCGGCAGTCATCTGATACTGCTTCGGGGTACATTTTAAAGTCACAAATTCGAAGCGTCCGAGCATGGTACGATTAAATATAGAATGATAGCGCAGAAGGAAATCACCAAGTTTACAGCGCAGCCGAAAAAAACTGGCATATGTATTTCGGTTTGGGGAGCTGAACGAACAGCCCGGAAATGAAATGGCCATACCCTGTAAGGTCAAGTGAGGGTCAGTCAACGCCAGACTACATGCTAAAGGATGTAAAGTGCACATCTTGTCTATGTGTAAACCAAACGCTCTTCCGACCAGCCCAANCCGGGCTGGATGTCACTAAAGATCCCAAGGAATTAAAAAATCAAATATCTCGTCACAATGGAACCTTGCGACCGTTCCCCACTTATTTAGCACGGTGATTTGGGGCATTCCGGAGGCTAATTTTTCAGGCCTCAACACACGTAATACTCACAAAGATAATTCCCAAAATGAACTGAGCGAAATACGGAGACAAGTTTATTGGTATCAATCATACGACCAGATTTCGATACAAATGCACCAACGACTGCATTGCGTGCAGTAGTAGCAAAAGAGTCAATGAACTGGGAATAAAACAGAGAATATGAAAATTGCTTTCCAGATAGCGTGATCTCATAGGTCGGAGCTGACGACTTGTTTTTAGTACAACCGTTTTTCATATCTGAAAATAGATGATACATGGGATTCATGGAGTAGAATGATGAAGGAAAACAAATCAACCTGGGAACTGATAAATGAAACGTATTCGGCGCACTATTTCACACGACAATCATGAGGTTGGTACGGTATCCTAAGTGAATGTTCGTGAAACTGTCCAACAAGATCACCGTACGACGACCTTATTGTACCTGACAAACTCGTGACAGTAATAGATTGACTCAGCAGACACAGGTGAGGCAGATGTGTGGGTTGATATCGGATACATGTCAAGGTATGAAATGGGATGACTAGAAAATGTAGTACCTTGTAGGAGGGATCATTATCGGATCACCATAGCTGTGTAGGCATAACGCCAAATCCCAAGTGCTGGATTCTTCTACACCGATCCTCCTGCCATGGGAGGAGTCTTGGAAGAGAGAGCATTCCCCCGAGAGTGTTATCAGCAACCTAATGCCTAATAACTTCCAAAAAGTGGTGACCAACCAGGAAAAGTGGAAAATCTCTTTCTATTTTCAGAACCACTGCGCATTAGCGTAGCACTAACTTCTTATAACGATAGGATATTAATATGTCATTATAATTTGGAGAGCCAACAGCATAACCCACTTTGTGGTACGTGTTCTGATTGCGTTGAAGACAGTGTCATTAGACACCAAAAGCGTTCTGATTACGTTGAAGGTAATGTCATTAGACACCAAAAACATAGCACTTCAAAGTTGCTGGGAAAACTCAAGAGCAGCCCAGGTCATTGTGAGACATACGCTTGACAGCATGCGTAACTGGAACTGGCCAAATTTAGATGCTGTAAAGAGCATAGCGCCACAAAAACTGGAAAACAGCTGTTAATGATGATGCTGTGTTCAGCCAACCTTCATCAACGAGCAGGTGAGGTTATGACGTTCATTGCAAAAGTATGCGAGCTCTAGATAAATTACTTGGTCTATAATACGGGAAAACCGGCGGTCTCTTCGGCTGAATAAAATCAACTTACGAGTGCAGACTGTGAACACCGCCCTCGATTTGGGCAGAAGGGCTTCTGTGTTCAAATCGGAGTACGCCCGTGTAAGACATTTTGACCAGATGTTCCAGATTAGCGGCTCCAACCTGTTGCATTCCGTGTTGCACTCCAGCGACCAAATATGGCAGTAACTGGTGCACAGACCCGCGATCCATTATGTTCCCGGACACACCCTGAGCTACTTTGATTCGCTGGGATTCGTTGTAGTACCGAGCTTGGCTTGACGTGTGCTCATCCATAGCCTCCAAACTTCCCATGCCTAATTTTAATTTAAAGAGAACATGAATGAATGAGTGAACCATTACGAACATTCAATCGTGTCACGGATTGGCCCATAGATTCAGCAGTATCATTACATACATTTAAAAAAAACAGTAAGACACCGAAAAACTTTGTGGTCGGATGAATTCGATACTCAGCAGTTAAGTGCAAGTGATGGGGAACACCGGCTGAGACTGCCTGTTTGTTCAAGCGGTACGAAAACCAGGTGTCGAATCGAAAAACGGACCTTCTAGTCTTTCCTAATCCTCCGAAACCACTTAGAACCAAGCTGTCTCTAGCTCAAATAGATAACCACTGGAAGCCTGCTCCATGCGGAAGTTCATTATAGCCTATTCCTGGACTGCGAAACTAATTAACTCCTAGTTCTCAGACTGGTAGTTGCAAGCACGCCATTCTTGCTGAGGCTAGCGAAATCATCTACATTCGGTAGCGGAAGTGATCCTAGCGAACAACTGTCCTATAACCTGAGTGCTACGATGAACTTACAAATAACTATATCAACCAGGGAGCATCAACACATTAAATTGAACCCAGACATACGAACCACAACACAGGCTGAGATTTTGAGTTAGTTATAGCCAGTCCGGGTATGATCCAGCTGATCTTTTAGTATGAAGGCTGTAAAGCACTTATTCCTTTATAATCATCATCAACTGTATGATAGTAAGACGAATTTCGTGTGTTGGAGTCTGTGGTGCGGTGAAAAATACCTGTCATGCTTTGAGCACTCGGATCCACACACTGAGTGATGGCGAACAGCTACCAAGAACCCAATAGGAAGTCATCGTCAGGAGAGATAATCTTAGCGTAGTACAATGGTTTGTGTAGGTCTGTAGTCCACCAAACTACTTAGGAGGGCATCAGAAGTTATCCACACAGGACTGGCTAACGGATTGAAATCAGATCAACACAATCTAGTGATCATTGAGATGGGACACTAGAATATGAGTATCCGAAAATCCATGCCACTTGCTAATATACCAGCACCCACCGCTTGTCTTACGACCAGGTTTTCAGCCGAAGGCTTTAAGCCGTAATTTCACCTTTAAGTGCCCGCCTACAGACAATCATGAAGTTCACAACCGAAACAATTCCACAGAACATCGGCTGTCACGTAATGCCACCAGTCGAGTTGCTTCACTTAGTGCTGACAGAACAGCGAGCGGGTGAAAATACCCTAATGATGACAACTCTCCTATAGCACTAACGCATTTCTGCTCCCTCATCTCATTGATTCTTCTATCTCCACATCGCTAGTCGGTGATGGCTTTATTTGTTATGCATAAAACGCCCGTCGATCTATACTGATGATCTCAGGCATCACGAATTGGAGTTTCGGCTCACTGAACCCCGTCTACTGAGCTGTTCTGTGTCCTCGCTCCGAAGTGAACAGAAGGAATAGTGTGCTATTGCTCGTTCGCTACGGCTCCTCGGTGTTCACACTGCCAGTCTACCAAAAGCGAGTACCATGTCCTCTCTCCTTGAATACAGACTTGTCTAAAAGGACCATTTTGTCTTAGTGCCGCGAATACTATCAAAACCATCAAGACGGCGGAAAACTGGCAATGTTCTGCTTGCTGTTCTTACTTTGAGAATGTTTGAGAATGTAAACACCATTCGGCATGGCACCTGAGTAGTTCTAATCTACGACTATCCAGAATGCTCAGAACCCAAGGTTAGTTAGCTGCTTATTACCTCTGGTGCACAGTTCTGCCTAACGGGCATGACAACTGAAATTTCTGCACCAACGGATGATCTTATGACTTGTGTGTAATACGAAAAATTCATGAGATCACAATGCGTCCTCAGTCAAGTTTTTCTAGCTAACACTAGAAAAAACCACAATTATTGTGAGCTCAATCTCTCAATCGAATTCCAGTAGTGTGGATAGTAGGCCAGCGAACAACCGACTTTCTTAGATAACTGTGTTGAATCCAACTTGACCTTATGATGATTCCCCCATTCATTTGCTTACTCCGCTCAGTTGTTTGGCTTATTCGTACCCGCCACTCACCTTGTCACAGAGGCCATCCTTTCCGGCACTGGTGTGTTGGCATGTGTGTGAATGCGCACTGCTGACCTACTTACCCATGTGCGTTCATGTCCCGTTTGCTGAGCCTGCTTTGACTTGTTTCCTCATGGGTTCCGCGTGATCGCATGTCCAATGAGAATCACGAGACCACCGTCGGAAGGAACGACCGCAACCCACGCTACTGAGCCATCATTCCGCTCACCGTTTTTGGTGTGCGGAAGTTGACACTGCACTGTGCCGGTCAGTGACAGAACTGTGAACTTGTTGACGCTACGAACGTGAACAGTTGAGATTTGTTGTACACATTTGCTTACCCTTGTGTAGATAGCACCGTGGAATTACGAACCCAATTCTTCCTTTTGATATTCGAGATTGTTGAACCTACGCGTCACTCAAAGTTCCGTATCGGGAACCTCAACACTGTCACGATAAATAAAATGATCATAGTTCTCCCAGATAGAGACCATCACAACCAAGTGGTGTGCATTCCCAATCATCGTCCACCAGTACAAACGCACTCACCCCCTTCGAAATGGTTCAAACCTAAAGATGACCACGTTTGAATTGACAGAAGAGGAGCCGTTTATGGATTCCATGTGATCGAATACAGGGTTATTCGACCGGAGACGTCACAAAATACCCTGGCTAATTCATACGCCACTGACGTTTCTATTGACAGTATCTGTCCAGGCTGATTGATTGTAGTAGGCTATCAACAGATCCCCTTTCGCCACTTATATTCCTTCCATTATGAAATCCCTTGAGGTCGCGCGACAGCAAGACGGCAACTTCACTAACAATTCTTACCGTCTATGACTAGAACTCAGGAGAACGGAATTACCTCCAACCAATTCAATCCAAACCTGGACAGATTCAGTCGAGAGGTAGGAGGATGTACCTATTCATGGGCATTTCCAAAAACCAGCTTATGTCCTAAACCCAACAGACTATCCAGAAAGTTTCTGAAAACACTTCGACGTACCTCATCCAGTCTCGCCCTCACGCTCATTCGACAGAAATAGACTCCACGTGTTCGTCATCCTTATCTTCGACTTGAACGCTAACTTATACGCAACCAACGAAATGCACTCACTTGCAAATGACCCCGGTGTTGAGAAAAGACTTACTTTAACATCTGACTCATGATATTTTTCAACTGAAATTGTAACAAAAAGACCGCCTCGTGTTTCCGTTGGCGAGACATTTCAGTATTCTTCAGTGTTATACCAAGAAAAGTTCTGCATACGTTTCCTATGTGTGCTTTTGCTTGTGGCACAGGAATGACGCATCCGGCTCTGACGTTAAACAGTAACAATGACATATGGCGCCGCTCCAAATTAGTGATCCGTCCTCAGGGGAAGGAATGGGTAAATAAACGCCTCTGAAATAGTAGACAGCTTCTTTTAAAGGAGATTCTACTACCCAACACGTGGGACCGTCATGTAGTTCGTTACTGTGACCTCCTGGGCGTAGTTGCCGGTTTTCCTCATTGTGAGTAACGGATCTAAGATAAGAGTGCCATCTGTATTTCCACTTTGTGATACCGTGCAGATTCGTTTTGTGTCTTTCACAGGCATCTTAAAAATGGGATCCTTCCTATAGTGTGATTTCACTTCCGCGTGAAAAAAAGGTCAAAATCTCCGAGTTATGGGGAACGAAGCAAGCACTAACCTCGATACTTCTTCAGCCGCACACCATCAGAGAAGAAGTAGTCACCAGGCGCTTCGGTTGTTCCTGCCAGAAGACCGCCCATCATGACGGATGCAGCACCCAGACTAAGTGCTTTCACGATATGTCCAACATTCTGTATACCACCGTCTGCTATGCAAGGGACGTCGTATCGATGTGCATATTCTGATACCTATGTTGGGAAATGCGGTCATACTTCGAAAGGTAGCACAAGGATATTTTTGGAGCAAAATGCAGAGGAAAAATTAAATAAGTTACTGTGAACAACACATCAAGACCTTGTCCTAGGAACAGGGACTCGATTTAATTTATGTAAATAGGCTAAATGAATGCCTAGAATGTTAAAATTCACACTCTGACTAGTGTTCGTTACCTTGTAGACAGCCTTTGCCTGAGAACGTCCAACCGCTGTTACTTCTTGTGTAATACAAATAGATCCACTGCCCATGCCGATTCTGAGTGCGTCCACACCAGCATCGATGAGATTCTTGGCCTGAGCGCATGTGACCACTTGAAATGGGGGGGGTATGAGTAGAACACAAAGGATTGTGGTGAGTAAGCCTGCCGACTGCTATCCACAATGCATACAACTGATAAAAGGCATCCTTAGAGCAAAAAAGGATTAACTCAACAGCAACCCTTAAAAAATAATCATCATAACAGACATTAGGTTTTCGAGAAAATATTTAGCCAGTAGCATCAGTTTTCTACAGCCATATAAAATGAATCCTGGTAAAGCAAATGACAAACTGTCTACACGACTGATACTCAGCGTTGTTTGAATAGTCGAATGAATTCTGCACGCTGACTGATGAAGTTCTTTTTTAATAGAATCCTTAGATGTAAATTTAAGCTGCTCAAAACCACGCACATATGGGATTTGTTTGGATTGAACTGATTTAATAAATTCCAATCGGAGCTGCGGTGGATCGTACCTTTGTTTCCGTTCCAAGCAACGTCGGTTTTGCAGTTCATTAAATTCGTATCCATTCTCCGTTTGGTGCGGATATATCAGAATAATCACAGCATAAGTGCGGTTCAAAAAGAGAACTCATGAAGAAAAACCTGCAGTGTGAGCACAATGAGGAGGAGTTCTGTGTAGTTCCGTTTAATATCGGATATCGCTAATTCGCCGCACTTGAATGGGACACTCGGTATTTTATTTATTAATCCCAACCGTTGTGGTTTCAGAATCCAGTAGACAGGTTTAATTCTCGTTTTTCGAAAAAGTTTGGTGACAATCGGTGGATTTATTGCTGGGCAACGTTTCGCTTTTGACACAAAAGCTTCGTCAGGTTTAATTCTCGTCCAACTGCGCGAGACGAATGTGATCAATGAGCAAGTGCCGCGACCAATACAGTCAAAGAGACAGAAGGAAATAAATAGCCGCAGTCAAATCAGTGAGTGTCACATGGGATAAAGGCTTGCTGTTTGAAGACTTAGACCTTTGACGTCTGAGGAATGACGCAAGAAAATGTGTCAGGTTAAGAAGCTAGAATTTTCTTTCGGAGGGCGCATCTACTCCATCTGAAAGATTGTCTCCGTGGAAGAGGAATTGCAACTTCGCGCACCGATAAAAGCCTTCCGAAGCTAATATCTTCTTGAGAATTTCTCTCCTGGATTAAAACCACAGCCAAACGCTATAGAAATAGTGAGGATACAACCTTGCCTCATCTGACAAGCCACGCAGCTTACTATCTATTGTCTCTAGATGAATGCTGAACGCATATGGTTCTGGTTATTGGGATGATGCTTTTTTCGTCGAATCGTCCCCAGTGCAGAATACTGCTTGTTATGGTACGCTGAAACGTAAGAGTGTGATAAGAATTTGTACCCAATGCAGGAGACGTTTAAAAATCCGGGAGACGCAACCGTATGTAGCACCCAGGATGAATGCTTGAGTGTGTAGCTGGACCAAGCTAATAGTCTGTACTCAAGCGTCCAGCCCAAGTCAGTGTGACTATCCGAATAGAACCACGGATAAGTGCAGACAAGAGGGGTCAGTTGAATCACGAGAAGCTATCTGTCGACTGACTTTAATGTGATAAGGCACAGTCGACAGTTTCGCCGTGACTGATTTGACAAAATTTGGTGTAGGACAGTGAGCAGCATGTCAGAAGCTTAGTTGCATCCACATGCGTCACGCCGATACGCACTTGATTAGGATCAAATGATTCAATGAGACCCCCTCCCACCACAACATTTGAGATTGTGTGTTTGCTGACATATCACCTTTCCTGCCTGCTGTTGGAACGACCGCTAACGAAGAGTTCAATCAATCAACTAGTACTTACCTAGAACTGGAGTCTCATGCACGCACCTCTCTAGCTTGACTGCTGTTACTTTATAAATGCTTGGTCTCTAGTGACCTACTGAAATTGTTTGCTGCCTGATATAATATGTCCTGACCGCATAAACGCAATGATTGGGATTTACCCCCTATATTCTTATCGTTTACTTTCAATAGAGTAGCTGAGTTTACGATCCACGTGTTGGCTAGGATACTTGGAATCAATTGGAAACGCGTATTTAGACTCTCTGTTCCGAGGATGTTACAACCTCTACGATCCGGAACAGGCTGGTTTCTTCTCGGTCTATGTGAATTTCGTCGCCAGAATAATGGAGTTTAGCAGCATTCCATTGTCAGTACGTGACTGATGTAATGCATCATTTGAAGAAGTGTGCGTAATAAAATCCATTGGACAAAGAAATCCGTACTACGAATTGGCGTATGATAAAGTCCTCCTCTCCCAGTGCGATTCGGTTGAATTAGATTTTGCGACGCTGCTGAAAAATCTGACCGCGAAATGTCAACGGAACAACCTGGCTATCAAACGTGGCCGACTGAAAGATTGAGTCATTAGAGGGAGAGCAGTTTAATAGAAAGAAATTCAGTCATAATTGACTATATGGTCAGCTACCTAGCTGCAGACTCAGCTTTTTATGTTCTCGAATCCTGTGTCTCGAGAAGTGCGTCGGGATCGTTCACTAGGGTATCGATTTGATAAATCGCACCGTAGGTTGCCGACAGAAATCCATGTTTGAGCCTTCGAACCATGGAATAAGATCGGAAAAGCTAATTATTCCATGCAACGTATATTTTCTATTTTTCCAAAATTACTGAAGTGGAGCACCCCTACGTCAACGTGAGCATTGGTTATCTTGGGCACTAATTTGATCGAGTTAAATACTACACTTAGTCCCCAATTTCAGATCGGTTGACATTCTGTGAATGATAGCTATTTAGCGCATTGGATGATTAACCTGTTGGACAAGTCAGCCATTTTGATGTCGATAGAAATAATCCCATATTTACGTTCCCTTGACTTGTTCCAGGTTGTAATGATGGAAGAAAAAATTTAGTTATTATAAAAGAACTGTATCTATTTAGTGACTTCATTTTCAAATGACCGTTCCTGATCTCGGGAGAATCGACTCTTATGATGTCACAGACCACCGCAGTCCATGGTTTATGGTCGGGAGCGGGCTCCGCACACATCGGTCCACCGTGGTTTTTAGCGATACGATTTACAGACCAGTTCGAGATGTGAATAGCTGGGTAGAGTTAGACACAGGCGTATCCAGGCATTTTTACTTTATCCAGTCAACTGTATAGGGGAAAGTAGCTGCGCAGAAGGGACAACTGTGTCGCATGTCACCCGTTACTGGAAACTCCGCTTCCTTGCCGTATATACGAACATTCGGCTGACGCGAGTGTATTAGTATCTGATCAGCTTAAAAAGTTGGTGGCATAAGGCTGGTGCATTTGTAGTAACCTCCGGACTTGGTTTAATGACTGATCCGGGAAGTTGTCCGTATCCTTGCAGGGACGTCAGTCACGCTAGTCTTCAGACTGAGCTTTATAATTGACCTTGACATCGTTAACAAAACTAAAAATTATACACAAACCCAGTATTTAACGTGACCTCAGACGAAAACCGGTACTCTGTGTAGATAGTGCGTTAGCGAGTTTTGACATGCCCTATGCTATCTTTGCAAGGATTTTGGTTTTATCCCAACTAAACAAGGATTGCAGACAATTCTCCCCTACTCAGAATCAGTTTACTTGGTTGATCTACCCGTGGAGCTTGCAGAATTGGTTCAAAATAGGACCTACTGTACTGCTTCGTAAGTAAGACGGCATCAAATGGTTGACGTTGAAAGCAAAGACGAACGAGAGTATCACCCGAACGCTTTATTGGGTTTCAGCCCCGCGGCACGACCTCCACTGATCAACTGACGCCATGCACCTTGACCAAACCAATATGAAATCGTTTCGTTGCGCAGTGTACGCATTTTTCAAATACGGTATTGGCAAGTGCTTTAGGGAATTCTGGGAATGGGTGTTAGTTACAAAGACCTCACTGAAGTCTGTACAACTAAAAAGATAACTGTTTTCACAGAGTTCACCAAGACCAGTAGCCAGTAGAACGATTATCCGAACCGACGCGTGCATTCTGATCGCAACAAATGGGACAAGGTGGGTGACGTGTGAGATGGTAGCTTCCAAATGTTCTATGGAACGCATTTTACAACGGGATCCTGGGAAAGAGCTTATACCTGAATGGTCACATCCATTGATTTGCTTGTTGAATGCATCACTGCAAAGACCAATGGGATGATCACCCGAGCTGTGTTCCGTTGTATGGTTAAAGCAAGAAACTCTGTGCTCTTGGCTGCATAGTTGCGGTAGAGGCAGTAGTCAGATACCATTTCCGGTTACCTGATACGATTCACGTTGGACAAGGAGATAAGACATTCGCGTGGACAGCCGATGTCTATTTGGTAAGATTGGGAGACCTTAATAGTGATGAGTCTGCCGACGGTATTCGTCGGAGTACTCGGTACAAAACGTGAAATCACTGCAAAGAGCAATGGGATGATCACCCGAGCTGTGTTCCGTTGTATGGTTAAAGCAAGAAACTCTGTGCTCTTGGCTGCATAGTTGCGGTAGAGGCAGTAGTCAGATACCATTTCCGGTTACCTGATACGATTCACGTTGGACAAGGAGATAAGACATTCGCGTGGACAGCCGATGTCTATTTGGTAAGATTGGGAGACCTTAATAGTGATGAGTCTGCCGACGGTATTCGTCGGAGTACTCGGTACAAAACGTGAAATTACCTTTCTGTATTGAGTAGGCCGGCTTATCCCCTTGTAACCCCCAACTCTAGTGAGGTGCAAAGTACGCCACTTTCAGACGAAGTTGCGGCACCGGTAAAACCGTGAAACTTCATTGAGTTAAATCACAGTTTAATACAAGTAACGTCCCCAGGATCGTCCAGTTACTCAATGCTGAAACTCTCGTCTTTGTAAAAGAATTCTGACCTGCAAGGCAGTAGGGAAGGTACGACAAGCTGTCAAACAGAATCATCGTCATGCAAGCTGAGTTAAGAAACTGACCGCTTGGATACATTGATTCCAGATCAATGAGCCGACAAGCAGAAGTGAAGTCCGGTTACCACTGGTTGTTCGCCTCATTGCAACACAATATTACACAACCCGTACACATTATAGCGAGAACGGATCGATAGTTGGGCGGGCTAATTCTGGATGGAATGGAGCACTCAAGTTCGAAGATCCCGTACTATCGTGAAAAATATAAGCAACCGTCAGTCTTAAGGATCTCAAATTTCTCAGTTACGTTGATAGCTTCCGAATGAGTTGCAGAAAAACTTTACACGAAACCTGAAAGGACTGGAACCGAGGGGGTCCACATAAACGATACTTGAACTTTTCACCTGGGATATTCGAATCCAACATTCCTGAGGTCTACACCCGCTGTCGTCAGCTGTAACACCCTTCCGGTGCCTAGCTGCCATGCCATCCGCAGGAAGCACGAGGGCTGGGATACTACCAGGTCGCCCAAGCCTAGATAGGGGAAGTCGGGACGCCTAGGTCGAGTTCGAACCACGGACCTTCCGATCAGTAAATTCGCGCTCTAACCACTTGAGCCTTCTCGCCCCCTTGAGGCACATACCCTAGAATACATAGGCTTCGTATATAATGCAGGGCGGGAATTCAATTCCATAGCCGAAGAGCTCCCCCAAGCTTCCCAGCAAACTGAGAAATGTAGGAACAGAGGGAAGTACATTGGCTCAACAGAGTGAAAAATAAACTTACCGTTCCCACCGACGATCTGCAGGTTCGGGTATGCCGATTTCACCTGCTTGATCATATCGAGTTGGTAGATACTGTTCCCCTGGGATGAATCCTGCAATGAAAGTTGAGGTCCACATGACCAGAAAGACTACTAACTGCATTGTAAAAAAACCACTGTACTAATTTGTCGTCCAAAAGGCAGCTTTGTGGGAAATTTGTTAGCACATATCTTCATTGGTTTCGTTATCGGATACATGTAGTGGGTTGGCATCCGTCCCCAAAATGGACTGTTACATCTAACCACGCCAAACGATACAGTGAGTAATGTCACATACAGTTCGCCCTGGGGCGCTTGTGCATTAATTTGAACGGATTGTACCAAGTATAAACTGAATGAGACCGGAGAGTGTACAGTGGGGACCGTTCAAAAGCCATCATCCTGTCGAAGTCTCGCCTGTAACTGTAATTTCAAGTGGACACAACTGAGCAATTTAGGTCCAGTGCATGCAGAGGATCGTCCCGTGGCCCAAGGGAGCACATGCATATAGCCAGTTAGTACCAGCTACCTACTAAGGTCCCTTTCGGAAAGTGCATTCTCTGATCTGCATACGACCCTGAAAGATGGCGGGCGCTCTGCTGGTTGAACGGCACAAGCAAATACGGTTATCCAATCCTTTGGTATGTGCTTCATATCCACAAAGGACAGGGTTACGCTGCGAGACGTGGGGCTTTTGGACATGTCCTTAAGAATTTAAGGAGAGACAGTGGGACTTGTGGAACACCGTATCTACCTCGGAAGATGCATTAGCTCTGAAGGTATTATGATAGATGAAATCAACACAGGAATCCACAAGGCCAGAATTGCCTGTCAATTCGCTCCACTTGGGGGTCAAAAGGACACACCACTGGGTCTCATAGTGAAAGGCCTAGTAACTTCGAGTGGAGGATTTGAGATATTCTCGGGTCCCCCATCACCAGTGTCTTGGGACTAGGGTTACAATTAGCTGAAATCATGAGTGCGCAATAAGGCGCTGAATAAACGAGTCTTCAGTGAAGTAGATGTTTCAGTCAAAAAACGCATCCATCAGTGCTGGACGCACGCGCAGTTAACGTTTGGCGAGAACGTTGCGTTCGGTGCTTGATTTGGAGTATCAGAAACCCAGAATTAGGCTGAATATGATGTACTCTCTTCGTCGCTTACACTCAGAACAGGGCTGGGTGAAAAGAGCTCTGGCAGGTAAAAGGTCCTCCTCTGTTATGCGGAGTACGGGTCCCAATGAGCGTAACCTATGAGGCGTGAATAATCAATCTAACGAGGGAGAGTCCCCTCTTCCCGGGACCATCTAGCGTACCTGAACTTCACAAGCACCGAGCGAAAAATAATTTGATCACTCATCATGCTGGTTACCAAACAAATCGCATTACCTGCATGCTACGAACTTTAAAGGTCGAAGAAGGTGGACTAAGAACGCTTAATTGATGGAGAAATCTCATGTGTAATCCTACTTTTAAGATCAAACTTTTTCAAATCGCGTGCAAAGGACTGTTAGAATCGCAGGCTATCTTTGTTCCCAGCCACACAGTTGGTCAAACTTGAGCCTGAAGGCACAATCCCCGAAACGCATCAACGGCACTTCACCGATCGAATCAACGACACTCGCTGGGCTCCACTCCGCGGTGCTCGCAGATTCAAATGGTGACAATTCAATCCATAAATGAACTTTTCTGGATAGTATTTAACACATATTCATATCATATGTTTTCGATATGAGCACCATAATGGTTGGTTCAGTTGAGTTACCACAAGAGCACACGAATTCTTTTTATCGGTGACGAATAGCGAAATATTCCGGCAATATGGTAAGGGTTGATGAGCGAAATCCTGATCATTGATTGAGTAGGATAGTAGGGTGTTGCCACTGGTTGTTANTGACACTGCACTGTGCCGGTCAGTGACGGCCTGGTTCACATGTTGACACTACGAACGTGAACAGTTGAAATTTGTTGTACACATTTGCTTACCCTTTTGTAAACAGTACCATAGAACTAGGAACCCTTTTCTTCCTTTTGATATTCGAGATCGTCGAACCCACGCGCCACTCAAAGTTCCGTATCGGAAATCTCAACACCCACCAAGGCACTTCCAGATTGCTCTCAGGACTTTCTGAGAATTCCATCCAGATACATCACAAAAGTGTTGTGGGTTAATGCGACAAAGGTGTGGACAGCGAATAACTTTGATATATATTTGTATGTATTTGGAGGTCAGGCGCGGCAACAAGTGTCCCAGGCTTCTCCATCTTTGAAACACACAAGTACCAGAAAGGACGTTGGCTGGCAAGATTGCGCATGAACCACAGAGGCAGGTCAACACAAGGTCATAAATTACGGATGTTATCAGTTGATAAAAACCAACTGGGCGTTTCGGATGACTGTGTTTGGCACGGTAAGAAAGTGAACTTTTTCGTGGCCTCATTCACAACAGAGAATGTTTTAGAATTCTGCTGAGTTGAAGGACCCCTTGAATGTCGTTTACAAACTTGATCTGTGTGCATGAGTGGGCGCTACGCCAAGGGGTTTAGTGGAAAGTAGGTATGCCAGGTTTTCGCACTGGATTTTCTACCTAGACCATCGGGGGCAGAGCTTCGTCCGTTAGAAGAGACTGAATTTCAAGATGAGCAAAAAAAGTAGCACGAAANNNNAAGAGTGTATCAACGCTAGCATCAAACTCGTAATTCAGTCTTCCTTCAGTGGAAGCTTAAAGGCTACAAGCTGGTTGCGGTCTACAAGTCCCAGCAGCCGGGTGCAATACATACAGTGAAACAGGTACATAATATCGTGACAACAAATGCAGATAAGGATAGGCCCCCCAACTGTGTACAATAGGTGAAACAACACCTGACGATGGACCTTAAGGATGATATAACTGTAACGCTATCGTGTCTATAATGGATACGAGTGAGAACGATGGTGTCCTTACATAAGAGACGCCGTAAACCGTTTCCGGGCAAGTGCATACGTAGTATCCGGAGA
>NW_008751795.1:311847-343328 GCF_000715545.1 Opisthorchis viverrini
GGGAGAGGCGCGACATCTTGCAAGCTACCTATATTATTAGTGGGGGGGGGGAGATGGCTGAAGTGGTTAGAGCGCCAATTTACTGGTCGGAAGGTTCGTGGTTCGAAACCGGCCTCTGCCTCTCGACTTCCTCTGTCTAGGCTGGGGCAACCTAGCGCTTCCTTCGGATGGCATGGCAGCTAGACAGCGAAAGGGTGTTACAGCTGAACCATTATTATTTATTTTTATTAGATTATTGGTGGGAAATCTAAAACGCGTACGAAGAAATCGATCAAATACATTAGGGATTCACATAATTTGCTAAAAATGTGACGGAGTTTTCGTTGGAGTTTGAAACAGTTCTGGTTAGATTGGATGTTAAGTTGACGTATACCAAATTCCCTAGAGTGGACCTTTTGGCAGCATCCGAATGGCTGTTACGGAGAGATATACCAATATAAGAACAGATTGAGCTGCCCCTAGGTGATATAGCTGAAGGCATGAAAGTGAACTTGAATTTCGACCACTACGTTCCCGACTTAGTTATGTACTCCTAAGAACGAGGTCTAGCATAGGGATCCCCAATATCCCAGGTTTGGCAAGTATTTACGTAGATTTCAAGCGGAAGACTGGTTTAGTTGAGGTCACAAACAGACTTCAGGAGAGCGGAAGTTGACACTGCACTGTGCCGGTCAATGACGGCCTGGTATACAAGTTGACACTACGAACGTGAACAGTTGAGGTTTGTCGCACACATTTGCTTACCCTTTTGTAAACAGTACTGTAGAAGTAAGAACCCAATTCTTCCTTCTGATATTCGGGATCGTCGAAACCACGCGTCACTCAAAGTTCCGTATCGGAAATCTCAACACCCACCAAGACACCTCAAGATTGCTCTCAGGACTTTCTGAGAATTCCATCCAGCGAATAACTTTGATACATATTTGTATGTATTTGGAGGTCAGGCGTGGCCATAAGTGTTCCAGGATTCTCCATCTTTGAAACACACAAGTATCAGAAAGGACGCTGGCTGGCAAGATTGCGCATGAACCACAGAGGTCATATGCAAGGTACGAATGCAAGCGATGTTATCAGTTGATAAAAACCAACCACGAGAGGAGATACTTCAACTCAACTGATATGAACCAGAAAAGCCAAACCATTAAATCCCGGCCCTAGCCCTTCGGTGCAACCCTTTCCCGCCCACACTTACTGATAAAAAAGACGGAAAATTCACCTTAGCGGACACTCAGCACTGATGAAGTATGCAGTGAGATATCCTAATGGTTGGTTCTGTGTATGCTTTAAAATTCAACCAACCTCGTAACGTAGTCCCTTGGCCAGAGGAGTCTTTTGTGAAAAATGCGAAACGCTGCCCAGCCTTAAACCAATCGAATGTTCTTGAAGCTTTTCTGGAATGCTAATTTCACCAACACTTCATTCGTTGACAAGTAGCCCATCGTATTGTTGCTGAAGTGTGCGCATAACATTCACTCTATGCTGTATGAAGATCTAGTGATTGTAGTCTATACCAGTTTTGACGACGAACTTCAAAACAAGGTCAGCCATTGCATGCATGAGGTGATACACCACTTCGACTTTTTCGGTCAGTAGATAAATTTATTACCAGAAAGCTTCAAAAAGAATCAGTAGGTAATCTGTAAACAAGCCGGATGATACATGAAATGAAGAGTCTATTACGTCAATGCTGCCACGGTCATGATGCCAATACAGTCCACCTCTGTTGAATGTTTAGGGAGGGTATCAGTGAAAGGGTTAACAAAATTTACATACTACAGCTTAACATCACGCAAATAACTGGTTTGTCGTATTGTCCGACCAGCGAACTTTGTTTATTTACATTAAAACGGAAGCATTCCAACCACAAGCTGCAGTTATAGGAATGTGACAAGTACGTAAACAACGGTTCTGATAGAGAAAGACAGTCGAGAGGATTCAAACGCACCACAAAGTAAGGCGTTCTGCTTTTCGGACATACGGGTGAACAAACCAATAAGCCATTCCATATCGTGACCATGAAACGTCAGCCTGGACTTAATGAGCTATTACCAGCAAACTTATACGAGCCCTAGTTAGACCACGCTGCTCCAGTCCAGCTAGGTGAATAGACTCATTCGGCTGTGGAGGTGATCCGTAAATTCAGACAGCAAGGGAGAGTAGAGACGGCTAGACAGCCTGTGGCTATAGCCAAATTCCTATTTCTGTGTCGGTATGGGAAGCGCGACTCATAATTAGCCAGTTAGAATAAAGTACGCTGTGTGACAACCAGTCAGAAATCTGTCCCCTATGTTCCATCACATGTGGCCGAACCGAATCACGTCAGCAGTTTTCGATATCACGGCGCCATTTGCGAAAATGTTTGGTTCTTTGGGAAACCGAAGGGTCTCCACTCGGCTTAGGATGGCCACAGCGGCTAGCGAGACACTCTGAAACGAAACGGGTGGATCCACTTGCCGGCTCCGATTAATTTGACTTTGTATTCGCAGTAAGCAACTATTTTGAACTTTACTGGCATGGCCATATAAGACTTCTCGTGGAATACTGATGGAGTCTATAATGGAGATAGGTTTCTCAGGTATGGTTACCATTGATGCAACTTTCATGTTTACTGGCATCTACGCGACGCCAATTGCACTCAGTGTTTCCACACAAATGCCAGAAACCGCGTTAAATTAAGCAGCACTGAGCACGGTTTATTCTTTCTTTTTTCAGTTCCATCGCATAACAAAACCTATCATAAAAATGATTCGGTAGTATACCCAGCTTACAATTAGACTAATGGGCATTATCAGCTACTTCTTTGTGCCTCAGAGTTCGGGTGGTTGATCAATCTATCTGTGGAATTCCATTTAATGAGACTCTATTATGGAGGCCTTTTCATTTCACAGTTCACAATGAATTGGATTCGACGTGCCGAAGAGAAGAAATCAGCCCCTGGTTGTAGATGGGCTGAAAGGACTCCACCACATACGTATCTAACCCCGAAGAATGCGAAGAAATATTAGTAATTCACAAAATACATTCGAGAAAAGCCTATTTTTTTTACCTAGCTAGCTCCTAGACCATGTGGTTGTTTCTTCACCGAGACCTTGCTTTGGAAGTGAAGCGCAGTACCATGACCATGGACTTTCATCTGAACTGAGTGTGGTTAAACGTAGGGCGATTCTTTCCACCAATCTCGTATAAATGGTTAGACGTTCACCTAATTCAACCACCCCTTCGTTGGCAGTGCGCACTTCTGACAGTCGAGACGACAGTTACACAGTCACACAAGAGAGATTGCATTTCGGTGGGTGCACGGTAGGCCTCACCAAGTGGTTATCGCAGGTCATATGAACGCATTGAAAACAGAAACCTACACTAGAAACACTAGAAGCGACAAGCTCAGACATCGTCTCACTACCAAACAAAAAGTGCTTCCAAAGTGTATAAATACTGACCTCCTCAGTCACCCTGAACACTAGAGAACATCTTCCGAAGCTACAACCACAAGACTGGACGCCAACAGACCTAGCCAACCTGAAAATCACCAGATTCTGGCAAAAGACCGATGAATATCGTTGAAGACTTCTTCAGACCAGAAAAAAATATACAGAGCCGCTAGACTACTGGACGTCGGTAGATAACATGACTTTATCCGGAACAACAACGGAAGCCTGCCTCAGCAGAGCAGATAATCGTCATCATCACACAAGATCCACCCAGGGGGATCGCATCTCATATCGATTGGATATGATATCCAGTATGAAATCCGCATCCAGTGGGTGGATGGGAGCTTTTAGCCGGCCTTCATACCTCACACAAACCAAGTCAATGAACATTTCGCCACTGGACGTGAGCTTGAGATAGCTCAGTGGTTAAGGCGGGAATTTAACCATCGGAAGATCCGTCGTTCGAACCCAACCTTTGCTGTCGACAGCTCGTGCCTATGCCTGGGGGACCTGAAAGTATCCCAATCCCAGTGCTTCCGTCGTGTGACAAGCAGGCACCGAATGGGTGCTAAGGGTGAACAATTTTATGCGATTTTTGACATGACATCAGATGTACTGCTGGATGAGATCCTCCAAGCAACTATATAACCAGGCCCAGGGCTCCAAACAAACCGAAACTCAAAAACGAACAATAAAAAGTGCGAGGAACTAAGTAAACTCATGATTACCATAATCGAAGAAGGGAACCTCTCGCTCCCTCCCTCTAAAGAAGGCGAACTGGAGCTGAAGCCTAAAAATACCTCCTATTCGCACCTCTCGAGCTAGTCCAGACTTTTACCCAATATCGAGAGCGGAACCACCTTCACGGGACTAGCACAAATGCGACGAATCGGCCTGTGATAACTATCATATGCTGGTCGGATCAATGTGACGGCTAAAATATTTGTCCATTTTGCTGAAATTTTCTTCCAAGTAATGGGCAAAATCAGAGAACCAAGAATGGCGGTTTCCATCCTAAGAAAGGTTGTTGCGCTTAGAACATCGGTACAAATGTCAACATGCCAAGCATGCCCATCGATATTCGCGCCGCGTTTAATTGTGTTAATCGCAGATCACTATGGTCCCTTTTTCTAGCTGATGAAATAGCCAAGAGGCTCCTAATCCAAATGACGTATACTACCCACCAGTGAAAGCTTATGTGCGGGTGTCCGGGGGAGAAAACCCCTCTGACTTTGATGGTATGTACATTCGGTTTACGACAATGCTGCTTGTATCACCGCTGCTCCTCAACCTCGCAATCGACTGGCTACATGAGCGGGCGACTTTTGGGTCCTCAAACTTAGATGGAGGACTTGGAATACACCGATGACATCGTCTTGTGCGACAAGCTGGATGAAATGCACTGCACGTCAGACGATCTGGTTCACTACGCGGTACTTGCAAGACTAAAAATCAGCATTTGGTGGATTAAGATTTCTCCCGCTGTCTGGGGGAGCAGATATAACAAATCACTGCATTAAATACCCATAATCATCATCCCACTCAAGGGAGAAGCAAAACCTCAAAATCAGATCAGCAACGCCAGATTTGCTTTCAGGCAGCCAAACCTATAGTAAAGAGCAGTTGAAACTAGTGTGCGAGCAAAAGTTTAAGTGTTCAACGTAGTGGTCCATTCAGCCATAATTTAGGCTTGGAATGAATGCTGGAGAAACAGATTGGGAACTGTCGCTTCAGAGGTATGGATGCTATGAAAGTTGGTGTAAGGCTGGGCTTTTCCGTGAATTGAATTGATTCTTGCTCAGTTGACGTCAGAGATTAAACGCCGTATGTTGGGGTGGTAATTCGCTCTGGTCAGAACAGATTCTATGAAGATCCTGACAGGAGCATGACAAATCATCCGAAATGGGTTACCATGAGCAGGTGATCCTTGTTGAGGGCGTTTTTGAATGAACAGAACTATTGATAGTAGATTCGAACATACCAACACAAGCACATCCACATCAACATCCGTGAGGGCTTTAACTCGTTCCATATCGCCCTTGTGAGTGGAAACTGCAGCCCCGACAAGTAGTTGTTGTCTTCAAAAGAAATTGCGGGCGAAAATAAAAGAGGGGTTGTATGATACGACAAGTAAAAAGTCGACGAATGAATTGGTAGCTAAACGACTAAGAAACAAACCCTATATCGGTATAAAGGCACTATTTAACTTTCCACAAAAACAGGGATACATGGAGAGAATTACTGTTTCAGTTCACAGAAAGTAAGAGTATCTCTTCACATTATAAATGGGGCATCCTCAATTTCCAACTCCGCATTCTTATTTTTTCACCTTTTCATGCTCCAAAACAGGACTTGTGAACAAATGCAACTCGTCTGCTTATCGTGGTCGGTGACCACATTTTCGTTCCCAACATACAACGACTGTGCATCTTTATTCTGAAGATGAGTTTGAAGCTTAATATTGGCTCAGTGGTAGCCACTGAGGAGATCCGGTAATGTATATCACAGCTCAGCTTTCACCAGATACAAGGTTGAACAAACCTCATGGCCGGATGGAAGGAGTAATGAGAAGAATAGATTCGTATTGGACTGTTCTTGTAGTGAACGGTATAAAATCGGGCGAGTTTTGCATCATCAAACCGGATCAGCCGATTGGAGCTTACACAACCAATTGACATTTTCTGAAAGGCTTCTCAAAATCTGATAAAGTTAAACTTAACAAAGAGATACAACAACAGGGTACGAAAACTCCATTGATTTGCCGATTCCCAGGCATATGCTGAACAGCACTCGACTGCAGGTGAGCTCACATCATCATCATCATCATTGTCAGCTGTAATAACCGCGTACTCGTCGTACTGTGGTTGTAGGTGACGCAGTTTCGTTCACCGATGGTTTGGGGAGGGGGGGCAAGTAGCTGCGCGTTGCAAGCGGGAGCTGATAAATTGGTGCATAAATCCAGCACTGTCAGTGGGCTGTCAAATGAGGGGGTTGGAAAAGGAACTATGCATTGAAGGCAATAGCTTTGATGCACGAGTGCCATTGAGGGCGCGACTGGGCCATATCTGATAATGTCTCTAGCCATTGATGTGGCCCGTCTCGGGGTCCCCATCCAGGAAGACGGCGATTACCAGCGCAGCTGAGTTTGCTGGTAATTGCTTTCATACTTCGCTGCCAAGTCATTGAGCGCCTCTGGCTCTCTTCCACCCTTCACGTGGTTGGGCGAAAAGAGCCCTTCGAGGAAGTCGGTCGACTGGCATACGCAGCACGTGGCCAAGCCAGCGCAACCTATTGAGTGTGATCAGTTCATCTATCGAGGGTGAGTTATTTCTCCCGAATACCATTCGACGTACTCCAGAATTGCTGATCCGGTGCTTCCACCAGATTCGGGCAATGCTCCGAAGACACCAAAAGAACACGATTCAACTAATTGCGAATGTATGAAGACCATAATTATGTCTTGTTTTCATTCGGCTCTCTGTCCATATTCAATGGGTTTTAATGTGTAAATATTGTGATGACCGGGGTACAAAATGTAGAGCAATAGCGTACGGCTTAAAGCATTGTGCAAAGAACCATAATTGCTCAGAGGCACAGTGAATACAGCAACTTCAGATTGCGCCACCTATGTAAAAATCATGCGCAGCTCTTTGTCCATTTCAGAGGAAGGACACGCCCATGATGTCTACATCAGATAAATAGTCACCGTTGCATGTCTGTGATTGCATGCATTGTATGCTCGAATAGATATGCACCGAACGAACAGACCACGCCCAAGTAAAAGCACTGTTAAAACATTTTCTCTTACCTAACAGTACGTCCTCTTCACGCCCATCTGTAGACCAAGTGCTGGGCAGTGGGGGACACAAGTAACTCTCTGAAGAGGACTCGGTCTTCTTGACCACAGTCAAGTTAGAGAGGTCTACCGGTGTTACTATTATCCAAGGGTTATAAGGAACTGTAAAGATTAGAGTTGCGATTAATCAACTACGATAGGTATTTTGTATGGACAACCAGCTGATCGGTAGACTACAAGATAACGGCTGTGCATCAGGTGGAACGTATCATTCGACCGAGGTAAACTGACTGCTCGTACAGGACATTTCTGGTAGCATAAGACTGGATTCCGAAGGCTTGTTGCAACGGTTTCCACCGTGGCCAGGCAGTGCTTTTAGACCGACTCCAGCAATTTGTGAGGTACATGAATAGGTACATGGATAACGTTGACAACTGTCCGTGTTGACCAAGTGTGAGAAGACGGAACTTTTTATGGATCCCTAACTCCGCTGGCAATCAAAAGAAGGAATAAGCTCCAATGGTCTTTTCTTAAGTTGCCTGGTCGTTCGCCTATCCCATTGCACCGTATCTTTGAATTTCAAGTGGGGGGCTTCAATGAAGGTAACCTGGATCGAAATGTTTCTGCTACAAACGTAAGCCACTCAGATCAATAACACCAATGATTGATCAAATCTGCCAATAAGCGACCTTTAAAGAAGTGATAATGAAATAAGCCTGTTTTTTACCATCATGATGACAGAGTGCACTATTGTAGCACATCTTCATTGATAGAGAGTTCGGGATATGAGTTAATTCGAAACATACTTTCCAGGAATGAAATAAGCCTGTTTTTTACCATCATGCTGTCAGAGTGCACTATTGTAGCACATCTTCCTTGATAGAAAGTTCGGGATATCAGTTAATTCGAAACATACTTTCCAGAGTTTCGGCAGAGCGAATTCGACCTATTCCATTCGTGAGACTATGGATAAGATTTCGCTTTCATCTTAAGGGTAGGCCGAAGTTTATTTAAGGGTCAGTCCAGACGAGTTTTCTACAAACCATCCTACAGTAAAGCAAGGTTTGTGGTCCTTTGAATGTTGCACTCCACGACGACGTCGATCACAAAAGGAGAAAACGAACAAAAATGCTGAAGCCCACTAGTTGCATCCTACAGTAAAGCAAGGTTTGTGGTCCCTTGAATGTTGCACTCCATGACCACGTCGATCACAAAAGGAGAAAACGGACAAAAATACTGAAGCCCACTAGTTATCACGATGCTTCTAGGCAGTTCACTGTGCACCTTAAGCCGACACAAAGGACGTTCACAAACTTCAAGGATCTCTCTCCCTCTTGCCAATAATATTTGGGACAGTCGATCAATCTACAGAGTGCAAGGACCGTTGAAAAAATGAGTTGAAAAAAGCCGCGATTGTTGGTCGCTGGTATACGTAGCACTGTTCAAGCATTTAACGTAATGTAAAGATATGGTCAAAGTACCCTCCGTCAGGTCGAAATCCAGTCTAAGAGCTCATCTGGTCGGGCAGCCCGATGACTCTTCAAGGATTATTAGCACTTAATCGACTGAGGGGATATATATTTACAGAGTATGGTTTAAAACGAGCGGGTCGAATGATTGACGTGTGCACAGGGGTACAGGGTCAGCTAAACTGTTGTTAAAAATATCCCAAGCAGAAATCCAAACAGTGGTCTTTATCATATATCAGGCTTCCAATATTATCCTCTAGGTCCTGGAACAGCTTCCATGAATGCCCAGCTACGCTGTCTTCTTCCATTTCTTGAACATCTTGATGCCACCACGCCTCTTCATCCATACAGAGGCTATGCTTATTTTAAACGTTAAATAACTTCATTTCGTGCATTGAAAGGAGTCTGACAGCTAAACAGCTTGAGAACTAGTGTGACAGATGTTAGGAAAATTGACCAGTAGATCGCGAAGGACCGAGAGGTTGCATTTTATCGTCAACATAATTACTGGTATGGATAAGTGGACAACTAGTCAAGTTACAGAGCTTGAATCAAGGAGAGCATTGAATGATAAAGGTTCACCTACTGTATTGGTTCCATAACAATTGACTACGCAGGGCAACATCTTTTCACTTACGCGGTATCTTTCGAAGCATGTGGATAGGCTGACGCCTTCTTCAAATCCGTCCGACATATCAATGCCACTAACTCGCGCCGCTCATTAATTATCGGTAGCTTCCCTGTAGTGACAGAAAGATATGTATGTGCAGAAGCAGAAGAGAGCAAAATCTACCATAACGGCCTTCTCTGTGTCCAGATGCTTGCGTATAAATTTGATGAGACTCGTCATACAATAGGCCCTCTTTATAGAAGACAGTTCGCAAGCACTAAAACAGGTTCCCAATTCAAGTTTACCCGAAATCGAGATCGAGTAAGACTGTCTTGTTTTCCGGTATGTTTTCAAAATAAAACGGCAAAAATCTTGAAAAATTGTTCAGACTTAGCTGCAGATTAGACAACCACCCATACATGTTCTTCGCTGAGCACGCCCATGTTTATTCAACCCTTGTTGCTCAATTTTCCGTTTGGAAGAGGATAATATAACTGGGAACTGTCTAATGTCACATGCAGAAGCAACCTCCTGGTAGCTTTGACAGGTTGCATAACCTTGCTCGGCGGAAGGAAGAGGTCCGTAGAAAAAAACAGTAAGATCACCCTACTGTAGTGGCACAAGTTGAACGGACAAACAGGATGAGTAGAATATCTCACGCTAGCGAATGGAGATCAAGATCACATACGAAACTGCTGTTTCGTTTTACTCGGCTTTACTCCAAGGAGACAGTGTTTCTAGCAGCACAATTAGATGTTTTTTGTGATTGCAGTCATATCGTCGAATATGAATGAACGACAAGTTATTTTCGGCGAGTTGTTTGTGTGTCAAAATGTTTCTTAGACGAACTACACATTCAGGGACAGCTTCACCCAGTTGAGATGGACTTACGATTCCAAAATTATCGTTCTAAGAAAACTGTTTTTACGCTTGTTAGTCAGAATGGCATTTGGGACCGATCGGAGGGACGTCGTATGAAACTTGACATAGAATTCAATCACCAATGTTCGGCTTTGCTTGCTGTTGACGCCACTATTCCCGAAAATTCACCTGGTTTCCGGTGCACTCGTGTTTGTCAGGAAAACGATATACTTATTTCAATAAACTGGCTTAGCCAGGAAAAGTGCTCGTGAGCATGTATCGTGAAGTAATTCGATCAAGTGCAAATGCGCATGGCAAGGCAATATGGGAAATATTGGATTGGCCTTGAAGTTGCGATACAGACCACCAGGCATGCATCCACTTCCGAGTAATACAGAGGTTGCGCCGTCCACTAGATTGACCTTTCAGCAATCCGGCTGTACATTTACGGTGTGCAACCACTTCGTATAATTTACAACCAGGTCCCGTGAAAAATCCGTTTATATTAATATTAATATTATTAGTGGTAGTAGTGGTAGTAGCAATGGCAGTAGTCATGCAATGCCAGTGTGCACATACTTCCCCTTCGCCAGTTTCACACAACAACTCATCCCTCATGGTGCATATACTACGCTTAGCTTGAATTGACAGTTGGATATTGACACAGAGTTAGAGAACCTCGACAAACACAGGCATTGGCCAAAAAGGAGAAAATGGAACTTTCTCAATCATCGCCTGTGGTTGTTTGACAGCACAATAGGTCATACGTTTTTGTTGCTTACCTCGCTTGCTTTTCTGTAATATGTTGTTCGCCTCTGGAAGCGTCACTCCTGCGTTTGCCGTCGTCAGTTCGTCGAAGGGCGTCATAAACTGAAGCAACACAAAAAGAACAATAAAACAGTTGATATCAGAAGCCGCCAGCAGCAAAATTCAACCGATTAGTCATAGGAGAGTATCCCTTACTTAGTGCACTACTCCCACAACCGAAAAAGCAGTTATCCATTTTGAAGACGTCACAAAGTTGGAAATTTGTTCGCCTGAGATTTAATAGGGGATTCCCGCAGAAGAAACCAGATATTCCACCACTCACGGGGGCTTGTCCTTCTACTCTAGTCACTATAGCAGAGGCAGGGGCAAGCCATCTCTTTCAAACAGTTCATCACTCAGTCGTGGGTTGGAAATGTTTCTGCTCTAAATACTTTGTTGACATATTTGGTCAAGATAAAATGATGAAAACGATAAATTAGTTCATCTTTCTTGTCACGTCTTTAGAAATAGAAACGAGTATGAAAGAGAACAGTACAAATTCTAATGTGTGAATGCTCACCAAACGTAACTTTACTCGGATTTAGGTAAAGGGAAAGTAGTTGAATTACAGTGTGACAGGGTTCAACAGGCATGAAGATGAGGCTTCTGGGCGCTCATTAGCAAATATGTGAGCGAGCTATGTGATAGGTTAGGAATATCTTGCTCGATCCGAGAATGAGGCTTCTGGGCGCTCATTAGCAAATATGTGAGCGAGCTACTGTGATAGCTAGGAATATCTTGCTGCGATCCGAGACCATTCAGGTTGAGAATCAAATGGGAAATTTGGTGGCACAGACTCCCTCCTGCAAAACAACTGCACCCAGCCTGAAAACCTGGATCGAAAGCGAGAAAGTCTCTGGTTCGTGAATGGTTGGTTTATTCTTTACGAGGAAACATCACATTAAAAATCCACTACATCATTGACCAGCCTTCTCATTCAACGACAGACGATACATCCCTCCGCACATAAGTGGGACTGGAGTGAGTCTAGCCTAGATTGTTCATTTAGCCCAGGATGTTTACGCGGTAACATTGGTCGGAACATAACATAGTTGCAACGCACATCAATAGTAATGAATGTGGGGCAAAAAATGAACCCAAAGTAGTTCAGCACAAAAAGTGTCAGACATGCTGCTGACCATCTAGCCTCCTAATTGGAAAAATACCTATCACACACATCAAGTAGATGCTTCAATACATCCCAAAAGTGCCTACTCGACCTGATATCGTTTATTCAGGGAACGTTCATCAAAACTATCAGTATGTTTGTGTTCCACCTTGTATCGTACGTAGTATGACCTAGAAGCCCTCGATTAGAGGCTTGACGCTTCTGCCTCCCACCTCGTGCTCACAGAAGCCGACATCCTTGTGGTGACCACTGTTGCTTGTCCAGACTGCTCGAACCCACTCCACACACCCACACACCTGGGATTTATCTACATGCATTGTCATCCCGATTTCCCCACAGAAAGTAGCACTTTCCGCCGTTAACGTGATTGCATGCATATCTTGATTATATGGCCAAGCGACATTGGCGACTAAAAGCTTTCATGCATATAATGCCAACGTAGCGGATCCAGACACCTGTGGAAATGCTTTATTCTCCAGTCAGCTTATTAAGGACGATGTTCCATTGCCATTGTTACATTACCAAAATTGTAATAACCTTGTAACGTGTTCTAATGTCCGCTAACAAGGAAAAAAGAAGAGCATACATCACAAACCTGTGTTACTGGTGTATCCATTAAAGAAGGATCGACAAAATCCACGTCACGCAGAGTTACGAGGCCCAACAAGCGACCACCGACAGAACCGGTATCAGTAACCGGGAAGCCACTAAATCCATGCTTAGTTTTGTTCTGTATCAGTTCGTTCACAGTGCAATCAGGGGAAATCACGACCGGAGATAAAATGAATCCCTGTCGGTATCTCTGCAAAGGATAAGATACATTATCCGCAATCAACCAAATGAGGATGCCAGATGTTGTTGGCATATTGATTCAGAAAGCAAAAGGTGTCCATAGGTTGGACAAGATAACTGGTACTACGGGTATGGTAATTACTCATCATATAGACTGATCAGCAGAGAATCTAGTGCTCTTTGGAGTACATGATCAAATTTTTGTACGGGCACAAAGAGAACTTATAAAATGAAGTTTTAACTTAGGTCTGTTCTTGAGGCATCTTGAACATCAAAGGGCAAACGGAATACCCGGTGACGGATCCTCGGGATCAATCCATCCAACTCGTAAGCAGCCTTGCTGCACAAGTACTAATAATTTCGGGCCACACAGGCTATTGTGGTGCACCATTGGAATCTATTTGCTTGTTGCATACAGCAGCGAAAATAGGCCGCTTCGGATACCTGCCATCTTTCTTTAATGGTATATAGTAGCTGCCTTTCTCTTGCATTTATAGCCTACATTTCCAGCTGCATACTTTCAACCAAGGAAATGACCAAGAGCGTGCCACCATTTTGGTCTATCTCTCAGAGTTGTTCTTATTTTCTGTTACAACATTTATTATGTGGACCCTCAAGCAGGTCAGCCAACAACAGGAAGGGCTGTGACCAAGTAGGGAATACACTCACCATATCTTCACATTACATGGTGTTCGAGTAGCATCGTGCATACCAACAACCAATAGTAGTGGTTTCTACTAACCTTAGAGTGGCCTTCGATTCTACGGATGGATTAGCTTTTCTGAGCATTCCAACTGGTGAATGCCATTGAATTTTGTTAATCTTTGTCCCTAATTCCCACACTTCTGATCGCATTAGGGTAGTCAATCAGGTACCAAGATGTTTACTAGGTTTACTAGGGTTTACTAGGGTTGTCCTGTCCTCCTGAGTTCACCTACCACTGATATAATCATGGAGTAGACTCTGAAAGAGACCACGAGGGGTTAGTGGACTCAGATCACGCGGAATTAGGGACCTGATAGACCTTGATAGACCCACTTGTTTTGGTAACTTCGTGAGCCGTGGCATGTGAAGTTGAAGCATGCACTATTGGTGTGCAGTGGATGCTACAGTCGTGAATGACATCCAGCACTATCACATGCAATGGCTTGGCCATGTGTCATGCGTACCGAAACGTCTTCTACCCTGACCAGCGTTGTTCTTTATGTGCCTCTCAGAGTGGGCAACGTGCAACTTGGCAGAAGAATGCGAAATAGGATACAAAGAGTCTAGAAGCTGTTGGTGCACGCGCCTTCCGGGATGAACTTGTCGTGACAACCCAGCTACCTCTGCGCTTGGTAGGAGACACTGCAAGAAACACGCCAATCGACGTCAGTGGAGTTCGTACTGTCAGTTTCTTTTCAGATAGTCTGACTGAGCACTTGAAGATGTAGGCACCTGAAAATGCTTGTGGTACGTTAGTATCGGGTTCGTCCCTCATTCACTCATTTTTCTTATTTTTAGAGCTGTAAACAGTTAAATAAATGTTATGGTTGTGCAGCAGTAGAGCACCGGTGTCAACGATGATATTGCTGTCTCTGGCCAAGCATTCCGTGTTCACCTGACCACCGGTCAAGGCTTGATGTGTCTTATGCATTTTGCACACTAGGCAAGTAGGCCAGTTGACGATGCCACTCGAATTCAGCATCAGGGAAAAATTTCCCATCGAACATACCACTCTGCTGAGTGCTCGACACACCATGGTTAGGAGATATTCCCACGTATACAAAACTTAGGCATTATTGTGCTTCACCCTATGGCTATTGCACAAAAATACATAGTGAATTTATTGATCTTAATAAATTAATGTGAACTGACCTTTACTTTGCGGACCTCCTTGGCCTGGAAACTTATTGGACAGTTGCTGTGAACGATTCCAATTCCACCACGTAACTGTAGTGTGTTTAAACTTTATCTGGAAAGTAACTTACAGCCATGGCAATGGCCATTTTCGATTCCGTAACTGTATCCATCGGAGAGGACACAAAAGGTACCCTCAGTGTGATCTCTTTGGTTAGACGACTAGCCAAGTCGATGTCCTCAGAGTTCATGTTGACAAAGCCAGGCAGTAAAATGATGTCACTTAGCGGACCTGGTCGCTACGTGAAACAACAAGAACCTACTTATAAGTCCGTCCAACAGAATCCGAGAACAGTTCAGCCGCAGAACACCCATCGACCTCATTAATGTCTCCACAAGGAGTAGGCAACGGAACGCAATTCATTATCTGAGAAATAAATAGAGAAAGCAATGAACACTCATCAGATTTTTAGACCTCAGGAACGGCTTTCCAAATTCGAAACAAATTGGCTTGAAAAGCAGTTCCGGGGGAAGGTCATAAAATATTATTTACGTCCAACAGATCTGTATTGAACAGCCACACGAACGATAGTAATTTCCTAATATTTGAGTATGAACTGAAATTCAATTGGCAGCAGCTCCAACAAGGGATATAGCCATCAGCCCAGAAGATCGGGTTTGAACACAACCCTAGAGCTTCGACTGATATATCTAGGCCTGAATAACTTGGAAATTTCCCGAGTCCTAAGCTTTCTTCTGGCTGCATAGCAGCTGTGCATTGGAAGATTGCTGCAGTTGAAGTGTTCTCTTCCATGAAATAAACACTTTATGTGAAGTCTAAAGATAGGGGGACCAGGGATTCCTGAATGTTATCACTGGGCCCATCCTCAAGTATCCACTTCACTGTGTACTAAACGGACACCAAAGATAGGCAAAACAAACTTTGCTAGATTTCTCCAACTGACTATAAACTGGATTTGCATAGTACACTATTTACACAGTGTCTTTTGGCAGTTTAAGGCTTGATCGACTTATGGTCATACATGTTCCATTTTCTCTCACTTCATTTCTCAGGAAGTGTGAATTATCGTGTTCATTGTTAATAACCGTATAATATCAATCTAAGGTTGCACGATGCTTTTAAACAATCGTTTGCGCGTCATATACAGCGAAAGGGCGAAACTAATTTTCAACTACGTTGCGTTTATTGAATTCGCCTTCCTTTTAATTCGGTGACCCAACAAAGTGGTGTTAGCTCAGGTGCAATTAGTCATCTGGTTGGCAGAAAATATGCCATATTAATACGACTGCCTAAGCGAGTATTGTTGTGGCTGCAGTCACGGTAGTATGTGCTGATGCGCAAGGCTTTTATGTCGGAAGGAAGCCCACTTAGGGACATTCATTACTGGAATGACTGTGTGATGGAAGCGCATGTTGGGAAATCCCCGAGATAAGAAAGAACAAGGACAGCGTAACAAGAGCCGGTTGCAGTGTGATATGGATAAGTTTTGATGGGAGTACCAAGATAACACAGTGAAAACCATACAGTGGAAAACACAAAGCATTCAGATGCAGCACCCTTCCGGTGCCTGGCTGCCATAAGGAAGCACGAGGACTGGGATACTGCCAGGTTGCCCAAGCCTAGACAGGGGAAGTCGAGTGGCGGAGGTCGGATTCGAACCACGGACCTTCCGGTCAGTAAATTCGCGCTCTAAACACTTGGGTCATCTCGTCCCTGGGAAATACAAGTTGAGTTTCACGAATTTACTAAACTTCGGTAGGACTTACTAACTCACTTACTCATCATGTCGACGCTAATTTCGACATAATCGTCAGTATATTCGGAAGCATGGCTAAGGATGTTTTTGGTGACTGGCAGGCGATAGTGCGATATAAGAATAATCACTGCCATCACATCGTTAAAAAGTATCTAGTAGAAGTGTTTTAAACCAAAGCCAATGTCACAAACCCATCACATTCATAACTGTCATGTAGCGAGCTTCATTTTTTGAGGGCCACCCGAAGAACACGTCGACAAAAACCAAATGAAACAAAACAAGCCATCCATCTGTGGTACCTTGATGAACAGGTGCCAAATAGCTGTGAAGGAGTATGCAGGCTGGATCGCGCGAGTCCGGACACTTTTAATTAAAACATGTCGAATCGCAATTCCTCAGGTCTACGAATTGCCCTTCCAGCAACAACCGACCAATACCTCAATATAGGGCACCTTCTGCTGGTCCCGTAGACGGGATTAATGGCAATAACTTTAAGACCACGAGCTTCAATATCCATTTGTAGTGCAGAACACTGAGAACACTAGTCACTGAAAGATTCGTGGAAGTTTTTTTGTGTTTTCTAACTGGTGCAAAGGGTGTCGTTCCCAGTTGGCTGGGAAAATCTTGAAGCTGATCGAGAACTCATCACTTCAGAAAACCGTTGTAATTAATCGGTGAGTACTTTCGGTAACACATTGTCATGATAGCAAAGCTCTTGTGCCCAAAGCGGAACGCTGCCTGATAAAATTTTCTGAGAACACTGTTGCCTCAATGTCTGGTTCATTAAAAGACTATGACGAAAGCAGACTGCTGAGAAGTGGAATCCACCAGCATGGTCTTTTGGTTACTGCAAACATCTTCACCGACGCCGCCTGCTACTATTGTCTCAAAGCAACAGTGAATAGCTGACAAATATCTTTGAAGAGTTTTGCCACGGGTAGGACAAGAAATCTTCATGCATCATTTTTTAAGCGCGCATCGTTTTATTTTCTTTGATGCTCACACCTCAGGTATTTAATCTCAACTTTAGATGATGCAGAGTAGGGGAACGAGAATACAATCGCTCCTTGGGACAAATTTATTAGACTTGGTGTATTTGCTGGTGAATTTGGTCGATTGGTAGAGCGGGTGAGCGCAAGCATCCTTCCTCATGACAGGCAAATGCTGCACAATGGTGATTAAAACGCATCGATTCAGCCACATTAAGTGCCGACATTTTACCTCCATCAGGTGGCAGACTATTATACGGTTATCTGCTGGTTTGCCGAGCATAGCGTCTTACCATAGCATCAGTAAAATAGTCTGGTTTCAGTTACCCAGCAGTCCCGTGTCGTGCGGCGAGTGCGATGATAGGACAGCTGGCTGGTCCGCTGGCTGCGAGGAAAGCCACCCAGTTCTCTGACGCGGTAATAAAAACCGCCACGACGTCTCTAGTGGACAGGCGCCTAAGGGAGAGCAGAATGATAATCTAGGGATCATTCTCATGAAACATCACGCCAACGAAGCTGGCAGAGTCGCTCCTTGGTAGCATCCTCACTAAACCTGATCATCAAACGCTTAACGCAGAATGGTTACGCCAGGAGGGAAGCAAGCGAACACTTGGGCTTCTAATCACCCTTTCCTCTTCATGTGTCGTAAATGAGATCTTGGAGCGGGCTGTCAGCATTTATAAGGCCTATCCAACGATCGGGCGTCTATCTGAGGCGCGAAAGCTGGGTCATAGCAGCTCTAGGGTAGGGGCGCGAAATAGGCTCCCGCTTGGCGCCAGTTCAGCCGACCCCAAACTCATGGCCAAACCGATTGTAGCCATAGCCCATTGTGCTCCAGAAAACATAGCGACGCAACCGGACAGCAGTTTCTATTCAACCATCACAGACCCCTAATCTACCGAAGACAGTAATGCTCTGGAGGCAAGCCTCACGTGGAAGCAGCGCCCAAAGCACGTGGAGCTATCAGAGCTTCAATTCGTAACAGAACTATCCAACGATCGGGCGTCTATCTGAGGCGCGAAAGCTGGGTCATAGCAGCTCTAGGGTAGGGGCGCGAAATAGGCTCCCGCTTGGCGCCAGTTCAGCCGACCCCAAACTCATGGCCAAACCGATTGTAGCCATAGCCCATTGTGCTCCAGAAAACATAGCGACGCAACCGGACAGCAGTTTCTATTCAACCATCACAGACCCCTAATCTACCGAAGACAGTACTGGGGGAGGCAAGCCTCACCTGGAAGCGGCGCCCAAAGCACGTAAAGCTACCAACGATTATTTCCGTAACATACAGGTGCGGCAGTGAACCCCTCACCAAAGTGACAGCTTCTCAGCTGGACTGAGTCAGAGGTGCGGGGACAAGCAGCGAAGCCCACCGACAAATCAACCACATGCGTTGACCTAAACATTTGGGAATGCTGCGACAACCGTACGACCACGGAGAATGTGAGACTGCCAATCACTAGCTCCACGCCGTCAAAAGTGGCCACTTTGCTCGTGGACACAGTAGTCGTCCAGGACCCCGACAGCCAAAGCCACAAACGTGACTACAGCGAACCGGAAAATCCCTCGGCTGGCCTGCTAGGGGATAGGGTATCCACACAAACACGAAAGAAAGGCGACTGCAGCCAAACAAGCCATATAAGATTCGCCAAATCAGAAAACTGCTGGCTAGCCTCAGGGTGAAGTCCTCTGTGAAAACGAGCCTCATGGGAGCACCACCAAAAAAATTACTTCTTGGTGCCGTCACCCAGCGCTCAGGGCCTCACAAACACCTTCCCGATCAAACCACGCCAAAACGCCCAAGAAACCAGAAAGACGAAAGCTACTCCCAAATCTCTGATTAACAGAAAATGTGATCGTCCGAAAGGTGGTGTTGAAAGAGCTACGGGTAGCAATGGTCGAAATTTTCACCCACTGGGAAAACCTCCTTCCCGCAAAGATAAAGGGCCCTAGCAAACCAGGTTCCAGCGGGGCGAAAAAGCCTGCAAATGAAAAGCATCTCCAGAAACCACCAAGACAGGAAGCAGACGAGTATGCTTCAGAGGTCCCTCTGGAGCCTTGGACTCAAATCCGACGTACAACTATTAAGTATGCTAACCTCCCCGGTCACACAAATCTCGCCTCCTCACCCTCGTGGGCAGCAAAGACAGTGTTGAAATGCTTGTCCACAAACTGCCACAACCTTTTCAACAAAGTTTGCGATATTAAACAGTCGGCTTGCCTTGAACAGCCGTCCATCATCACACTCAAAGAGACCTGGCTCACACCAGATTGCTCCGGCGCGGAGATCTCGATAGAGGGTAACTCTGCTTTTCGAGCTCACTCAAAACGAGGGAGGGCTGGTGGGGCTTTTTTGTACTTACATGTGGCCCTACCAATCCCGATTGTCCTCTCTGATACCACTGCTGCACCCTTTTGCGCTGTGGATCCAAATCCTGCTGTGCGGGTCCGATTCTCTCCTTCTCGGTGTGGTCTACCGTAGTCCCTTGAGTCCCCCTGAGGATGACTTATTCCTCATACGAACTCTTGAGTAACTCTCCCCCAGGTAAAACTTCACTCATCTCCTGCTGATAGGTGACTTCAACGCTCCAAAGGTCTCCTGAATGGAGCTCCAGCGCGTCGGGTCAAGTGGACTTTTTGTAGCGGCGCTGATCGATGTTCAACAGAGCGCTTGTACACAGAATGTCGTCACACCCACCAGATACCAAGCAAATCAACTACCATCTCTCCTGAATCGGGCCATCACCGACGAAAGACACTTCGTTGGTCAGGTAACATTTAACACTCCACTGGGACATAGCGACCATTGCATGTTAACCTTTCATTTCATCAGCTGTAGGGCCAGAAATTCCGAACCTCAGACGTGATTACCAACCTGCCGTGCAGAATTCTCAGGAATATGCAGCTTTCTTGAACAAGTTAAACTAGGAGTAGCTTCAGTGGAAGAATTATATAGGACCATTGTCCAGGAAGTTCACGAAGCTGACGCGACGTTCGTCCCAAAACCCAGCACACAGTCAGAAGAGCCGCAGGCTGCCTAAAAGTATTCGGCGTCTTCTGGAGAAGAGATCTCAACTTTTTTCAAAAAGTTGACTACAGGAGACACAGAAGATAAGCTGGCATTTCGTAAAATGCGGAACCGCAGTAAATCAGAAATCCGCCAAAGGAACATACGAAAGCAAGCCACCATTCTGGACCCCGCTCGGAGAAACAGAAATGTACTGTTCAAATACACGAGACATTGCCGCAGAAACAAGCCATCCGCGTCCACCTTAGGGAACAGGAACGGAGAACCTACGAGTGACCCAACAGTGGTATCTGAGGTTAACAGGGAACACTATACCGATCTACATTCGGCCCCAGCGTCCTCGTCACATCCACTCTGGTCGAGGCGTAGCTACGAACAGCCTCTAACCAATCTGGTCTTCACAGTGGAGGACATTAGTCAACTTTCGCACAAGATTAACCCATTCTGCGCACTGGGGCCCGACGAAGTCCATCCAAGAATCCTGAGGGAAACTTCTTCTACACTGGCAAATCATTTATACCTGGTGTTTCGTCAGTCGCTTGACGAAGGTCGCCTTCCCTCTGTTTGGAAGGAAGCCCGACTATTGCCTGGCAGCTACAGGCCTATAAGCCTCACTAGCGTACCGCGCAAGGTGATGGAATGCATTCTGAAGTGAGCTATCCTAGATCACCTTACTGTCAGCAACCTGATATCTCCAGCTCAACCTAGAGTAGTGCTCCGCCCTTTTCCACTTGCGCCTTTCAGGTGAACGGCAGCCGCGGAACGACAGGGACAAAATCAACATGGGAAACTTGGGCAAAACCCACGATTCGGTATATCATTCCGCGAATCCCTTCAACTGTGGAGTGGTCGACCTTCCTTGCAAGTGCTAAAGCACATCCTTGAGTTCCGGACGGCCTCCCGGAAAGATTTCTCCCCACAAGTAATGATAGCTAACTTGCACACGCTCTGGAGCAAACACAAACGCGCGGTGTTATGTCACTTGCAACGAGGCATTTGACTGAACACTTCGATTATCGGCCAAGGTCCGATAGATCATATACTTCATAGATGGATCATTATAGATCATTATATACTTCCTCAAAATCAGCTAGTTTGTATTTGCGGTCCCATGAACCGTTTTCATCTTGCAGCGGAGATTTTTTATTTTCACCCTTACCTGTTTACGTTAATACACCTATACGCGAAGTTGGGGAATATCACTATCGCCACACCTTTTCGATGCTTCACTTTTGTGACCTATGAGGAGTTCATGAAATGTTCCGTAGGAGTTTAATAATAAATAGAAGCTTATTTTGGTTTATATGCACTGCAACAGCGTTTTTAAGCGTTTGTTCCAGTCGCTCTCCGTCTTTGCGTAAGGTGTAATGCTTTTTTAAATATAGTCACCGGTGCCTTACACGGCCCCTACATGCATGTGATGGGAGTGTTCTTGACGCAAATCAGTGATACATAAAGCGCCATTCAGCGGCTATGTATAACTATACAGTCGAAAACGAGGTATTCATCGTGCAGGTTCAATTTGTATGTGACGAGCTAACGAAAAATGATTTCCGAGGTTGTGGTAATAGTATCAACCGAAGTTGGGCTTTTGGTGTGCACAAGCCGACAGGGAATCCACTACCAAATAAACCTCATGGTTCAACCTCATAAGAATCCTGTATATGTAAACCACCAACACGCGAAGAAAGGCGAAATTATCAACGACCCACGTGACGAGAGGTTCAGATAGTTGGCGCAATAAAACAACTTAACTGGTCTTAAGGATCTACGAATTGGTTCACATGACCGATTCGTTCACCCCAAATTCCCAGGTGGAATTTTTTGTTGGTTAATCCAGTGGAGGCGTGTGAGAAATGGGTTAAGGTCGGCACCGTTCCTCCACACAGCAAGTGTCAATGTACTGCCGATGCCATCCAGTTCTATCAGAAAAGACATTCACAGATTCACGGAATTATACACAGAATCGAGGCTTTTGCCCAATTTTCCCAGGTTGATTTTGTCCTTGTCGTTCCGCGGCTGTCATTCACCTGAAAGGCGCAAGTGAAAAAAGGATGTAGCACTACTCTTTATGTTCTCAGCGCGGGGCGGTACACTCGCCAGCGCGAGCATTCACATAAGTAAATGTCTAGTAGTGCTTTGAACTGGGCTTTAAAAGGAGCGTGGACAACCGTAGGGGGAAGGTGATTCCACGCAGCTACTACTCGAAATGAGAAAAAAATGTCTAACGAATATGTACGCTATGAGCTTGACACTTTTGTTACCATGTCCTCGCCATGCGTTTGCTGGGTCAATGGTGAAAAAAACTGTCGGGCCAAGCTTTGTTCAAACAGGGCATAAGTAAGAATTAGGTCCCCTCGGAGGAGACGATACCCCAGGGGAAAGAGGTCAGGCATCACGAGACCCGTTTCGTAGTCCACGAATTTGGGGCCGGCAACCATTTTCGTAGTGGCTTGCTGGACACGCTCAACGATGGTTACACGTTTGAGTAGACAACTTGTTTGGCGTATTCGAAAAATCCTGAGTAGACAACTTGTTTGGCGTATTCGAGGAGCGGTCCGACGTAGGACCCACAGAGTATTTGGAAGTCCATGCCAGTAATACGGGAGAAGGTGCACCGAATCGTCCATACAATGGCGAGTGCGCTCTGGGCCGATTTCTCACGGTGCAGTGAGAAGGACAGTTTTGAGGAGACCCAGAGAGCCAAATCCTTTTTGGTGTCTATCCTCATTATGTTTTCTGGCCCGTGCTCACCATGCATGACAAAAGCATTCGCTGAGTCTCCTCCAAATGACACATGGACGTCGTCCAGGGGAAATTGCCAGTCCAACTACCACTGCTTTGCAGCGTCTATATCCATTTGGACATGACAAAAGCATTCGCTGAGTCTCCTCCAAATGACACATGGACGTCGTTCAGGGGAAATTGCCAGTCCAACTACCACTGCTTTGCAGCGTCTATATCCATTTGGAGGGCACTGACATTGGAACCTCATGATTTCAAGACGTCCGCAAAAAGCAGACATGTACTTGCAAGAACTTCTGGAAGGTTGTTTGACGTGAGCCCAGGACGGAGCCTTGAGGAGCTCCAATGGAGACCGGCGCTGGAGAAGAGTGGTTAGAACTTACCTTCACTCGAGATGACCTGTCTGATAGGAACGCCTTGATCCGGTGTAGGACTTTCCCTTGAATCCCGTAAGACTCGAGTTTGTGTAGCAGCAAGACGTGTGGGAGAAGTCAAAAAAATATGGCATCCGATATGAGTCCCTCTCGCTTGGCTTGGGTTAAGCTGTCCATAAACGCGAGAATTCAAAACGGGCCATTCTTATCATCCCAGATTACACCATATAGATGTATATGTTGATTCAGTGGATTTACTGGGTGTGGACATTGGTTGAAGGCAGGATCACCTAGGATTTTATCGGAGGCTATTTGATACCGCTCACTCTTTCTGAGTGCCTTGCTGAATGTGGAGAAGCAGATGTTTCTCACCATTGGAGTTGGCCGGTTTTCGGGGTAAATAATGTACAATACGGTTTAATATCAAGCAAATACCGTCCAGCGTGCGGTGTAGCAAGCGAAACGCTTTGGACTTTGATGGGTGTCGGGATGTGGGGTGTGAGTCAGCCTCCATTGAGGTTGGTTGATCGGGTGTCTAAAATACGTATGGGGAACACCGGGAGATCACTGATGACCAAGATTTAAGCAGCTGAATATACCCGTTGTAGTCATGAGAACGAAGAAGTTAGCGAACAAAGCTTGTTTTCTGTGATTGTTCATCTTGGCTAGTACATCACAAATTTATATGGTAGCAGAAATCACTTGGAAAAGGTTAAGATCAGGGTTACATCCAGTTTAGAGAAATAGAAGTCAAAGGAAAGGGGGTTGGGTGAGGGGTAGGTCAATGGGTCACGGAGTCAGCCAGCTTAATCCAGTGACACCACGCACCAAGTTTCCAACAAATCCAGAAATGTACGTGCACAACTTGTCTTCGTTAATGCTGAGCACCAACCTTTTGGAGTCATTGTCACTAGGTCCAAAATTTTGTTGTCCCAGTCGTAGAAACTGTCAGCTCGAGCTTGAGGTCCAATTTGAGAATCTATATGACCAGCTATCCGTGCTAGTACCTTCCTCTGAACTGAGTGCAGAACAACTGAAATCGACGCTAGTCAATTCATGTTACAAGTACCTCAGCTACAAACCCAGACCCAAACGACTTTTAACAGAGAAACATTTCAAGGCTCTGAAACGTTTACAGCTAAACGACCAAGTTTTATTATCCAAGCCAGATAAAGGCTCGGGAATTGTCTTGATGAATAACTCCGACTACATTGATAAGATGACTACCATCCTCCCAGACAGACCCAAATTTAAGTAAACGGAATCCGAGAAAAACAAGACGCACGTGATTGAAAAAGCGGTGTCCAAAATACTAAGACGCCTTAAACAATCCGGAAGCATCGGCACCAGGACTTTCGCGCGTGTCTGCCCCACTGGCACCACAATCCCTCGGCTCTATGGTCTCCCGAAAGTGCACAAACCCGGCCTACCTCTCAGGCCCATCCTCGATATGTCTAATTCTCCTTGTCATGCTTTGGCCAAATGGTTGGTCAGTCTGTTAGAACCAATCAGGAGAGAAGTGTTGACACACAGCTTAAGAGACAGCTTTGATTTCGTCGATCAGATTAGAGATTCCAAGGTTGATAAACACTCCATGTTCTCCCTGGACGTCGAGCCATTGTTTACCAACATACCACTCAACAAGAAAATAGACTATGCTTGTGACATGATTGAGTGCAACGGTAAGGATATTGGAATTCCCACTTCGGATCTTAAGGAACTCCTGCTCCTTTGTAACTACGATGTTCAGTTTACTTTCAACAATCAAATTTATCGACAGAAGGACGGGTTCGCGATGAGGTCACCTCTAGGTCCCATATTGGCAGATTTTTTCATGACCAAGCTAGAGACACAAAAATTAGATGCACCCATTGGACGGTTAACATTATATCGCCGCTACGTGGACGACATTTTCGTTCTTGCCGATGAAACCATCAGCAAAACAGACGTACTAAGCAGTTTCAACTCAGTCCATGCTAATATCAAGGTTAGCAATGAAGATATGCTCACCCGAATGCTTAGGAGAGGAACTAAGGTTCTTGGGACGCACAGTCCTGCAGACCGGATATCCTGAAAGGTTCGTACTCAAGACTATGGAAGCCGTTAAACCCAAACCTACGGAATGTTCTGTTAGGAAGAAGCCCGTATATATGAGGCTTCCATTCAAAGGTGACTCGGTTCCTGAATTAATCACCAGAAGGCTTAGAAACTCCGTGGATACGACATGCTTGGCCGCTAAGCTATGTTTGAGCTTCAACTCCAGCCCCACTATCAGGTTCTGCTTGAAAGACAAATTGTCTCGTTTTACCACCAGCTTTTATGTGTACTCATTCGTATGCTCGTGCCGAGAATCATACGTTGGTCGTACGACAAGGCATTTGTCGGACAGAATACGATAACACAATCCCGTATCTCTGAGTGGTAGTGGAAAGAAACCAGGCTCAAGCGCGATTGCAGCACACTTGACCAAAACCTGTCATGTCATGGACAAGGAGCAAGCCTTCACCATCATATACCGAGTACCTCGGAGCGGATCACGACTGGTACGATCCAGACTATTATCGATCGCAGAGGTGATAAGAATCTGACTGCTGGATCCACAACTTTGCATCCAAAAGAAACTTGTGCGACCTCTGAATTGAACTGGCCCACAAAACATCTGGTCCCACCAGTCTGTCTGACACTGACGTCACTTACTTGACTCCGTGGCCCATTGACCTACCCCTCACCCAACCCCCCTTCCTTTGACTTCTATTTCTCTAAAGTGTATGTAACCCCGATCCTAACCTTTTCCATATAAATTTGTGATGTACTAGCCAAGATGAACAATCACAGAAAACAAGCTTTGTTCGCTAACTTCTTCGTTCTCATGACCACGATTTAACTAGGTGGTTCAAAAGTCATTGTGACAGGAATAAGCAGCTCATAAACAGCCGATACTACCAAACCCGGGCCAGCATATATCATTTGGGGAGTATTTATTCCCGGTCGTCCGACTGCATCATTATGAAGAACGCTGAAGTTACGACACTCACCAGCTGGGAATAAGCGGTATTATCATTGTTATCCAATAAAGGAGGCGTCATGGTGACTATGTATTGCCTGGCGATATGGGATGGTTGTCGGCACATTTGGGATGAAGTATTTTTTGTAGGTGTACATAACAATTGCAGGGTGGATAGTGGATGTCTTGGTATACGCTGTGTAGATGAATGTAAATATTGGGAAGAAAGTGGGGGCCACCAAGTGGACCTGATTTGGATCGGAGTGAAAGAACAAATCCTCCGAGACAGATAATCCGAAAATACCTCTCTGGGGGTCCCTTTGATTACGTGAACATCCATAGCAAAAGTTTTAACTGAGGGCCCTGTTTCAGAAGGGCATCACAGCGACGACGGGCCCAGTTAGTATGACCCCCAGAAGACCTTGCGCTTGTGGTAACCGAGTTTGGTGTTATGTGCGATGGCGAATCATCTAATGAATTGGTCATCCTGGAACACAAAGTAGGCATGTGTGACACTGCTGCGAATAATTATGTTTTGACGGGTGCGTTAAAATGAAATGTCTAGCAGTTTAAGCTGCACTTCAATCAGCATTTTGTGAGGTTGCTCCATTATATTTTCGTCATGGGTACCACAGCCAGCTGTGGTGTTCGCTAATACGCTGGGCCTGTACGGTTGTCTGCCGTGCAGATAAGTGCACGGTTACAGGCAGCCGCAGAACGACAAAAGGAATTCCGCACCGGGAAGCTTGAGAAAAGCCTCGATCCCGTGGTTCGATCCATGGATTTGTTGGCCCGCGAAAAATTATTGTGGCTTATGTCATAGCGTGAAATTCGCCAGGGATTCAACTTAAAATGTAGAGGGTGTAGAGTTTTGCGCAAAACTGGCCAATGGATGTTCCTACAGGTGACAAATCATCTGAAACACTAGGTTCAAAGGCGCGCACCGCGCTTCGAAATTTGACTGCAGTTGGCCAAACGCCCCGTACAACTGTTGTTCATTCAATTTGTATGGCCTCGGGTCTAAACTCACGTGTTCCTCCAAAAGAAGAGAAATTACCCGTGACTTTGCATCGGCCCGGCTCCATCTGTGCCAATCTCCTCACGTAACCCAGATCCAGCTGCCACAGAAATGCGGCGGGTCTAAACTCACGTGTTCCTCCAAAAGGAGAGAAATTACCCGTGATTTTGCATCGGCCCGGCTCCATCTGTTCCAATCTCCTCACGTAACCCAGACCCAGCTGCCACAGAAATGCGTATCCCCTCTCCGATTGCGGCAGCCTTGACAACCGTTTCGGGGCTGTCCATAAACCGAAGCATGTCGGTGCGATGATGTCACGGCACTGCAACACGCAGTGTGATGGCACTCCGGCAGCTATTTTCTCAGGATCTCGAACGCAACTTCTCGCCCACTCGAGCCCGAAATGGTAATTGCGAGTAAATTTTTCACCTGGCAGTAACTGTTCCTTGGACTGGTTCATTCTAACCCGATTAAGCTTTCGTTCGAATTCGACCAAGCTGGCTTTCTGCTGTAATTTCGGCTTGCCTCTTCCATAGGTTAAATTCCACATACGATGTTCATTTGGCCCTATTCATTGATAGCATCTCTCCTCCTCAAATCTATTCTTTACACCTGCCCTCGCTAAAACGGTGGAACCAATGAGTCTTCCTAGTTTCAAATTAAGCCACATTTTGCAGACACAACTTACTGTTTGCCCGTATTCGAATCATTCCATCTCCATCTCCATTTTTTGGAAGTCAAATTTTGCACAAGCCAAACTGAAGCAGGTGATTGTCTGGTCCGAGAAATTTGATCCACACCACAACATACGACAACACCATACAAGGCCCAGGTGCTCAGCAGAGTCTTGCACCAGGGGCCTCCCGTAGCTCGGTGTCCAGGTGGGGTGAGACTCTGCACAGTCCTGGCTGGACCACGGTTGAAGACCGGGCGACGTCCTCCGACCACTTTTCGACCTTCCCCGCTAGCTCCTTTCTTCCTAGGATACTACTGCTATTGCCAACAGATTGTACAGAATTAAACAGGATCAAATAAGATGAAGGCAACTCAGTCTTCTGATTGCAAAAAGTCTTGGATATTTATACATATTGAAGATCACAGTTAAGTCTGAATCGAGATTTCCGAAAACACAACTGTCGAGTTCTTGCCAAACTTTTATTAGAAGAAAAGATTTGGGCGGTCAGAAACACGTGAAGTAAGGAAGATCGATGGAGGAGATTAAGGTACGTGGATACGTTGTGTGATGTTTAGTTTACTCATTCATTTTATAAAATTTAACTTATACATATTACACGCACAGAGACAGGGATATCCTGGCGTAAATTCTTCAAGTTGTTCTACGCAATTTACTCGCTTGCACTGACAGTCCACCTTTCCTTAGTTTAGGCACAATAACACTTTAACTCGCTTCTCCCCGGCTTGTGCACAAATGCAGTTGGAACGCGCGCGCTTCCTGGCTTGTGCACAACTAACCAATCGGAATGCTTGCTTGCGCGTGAATAGCATGCCCCATTTTTGCTGGTTGTGGCACTAACCAAAGGTTACTTATGGCCATCAGTGGTTTTCGGTTTTGGTTCATGGCAACTGGCTCCATCTTTGAACTAGTCGGACCTCATGCTAGTTGTTTCCTTCGAGTTGGGAAACAAACCTATTATTTCATCGGATGTTGTCCACTGTTTATGACATTGACTTTTTTTCGAGCAGTCTCCACTACTCGCAAATTACCTGGTCATACTTTATTCTGACTGCTAACCTGTGATCATGCCTAGACGTTATGCCACCCACAAAGGGAATGAACGTTACTACTATCATTACATAATTTTGGGTGTAATCTCGGCAAGCAGCAAGGATCAATGAATGGGACGCATAGGCGCATGGATTCGACGGGCTGTATTGCCTCGGTGAATGCGCAAGGGAGAACACCTGACAAAAAGTTAAGGAGGTGTAAGGGTGTGGAGAGAGGATGCGTGGTTTTGTTGTTATTCACCAGCAATGGGTGACGATGGGCTCGTGATGGGCGGGAATATCATGATCCCACGTAAGACGGCTGGGTTATTACGCCAAAACTCGCGGTAGCAGAAACTGCAGATTTAGTGAATATTATAGAGGAAGTTAAGACACAGACGCAACTTGGGGAAACCTAGCTGAGCGTCCTGAAATGGCTAGAGAGGTAGATGACTAGAAGGTGGAATATCCCTGGGCACACGGCCTGCAGGTGAGGACCAGAAATGCCAAAAATTCTCCGACTCTAGAGCAGGGTGCTGTGTGGTACCCTGTAAAATGCTCTTAAATATCGAGGAAGTTGCTGTGAGTATCCGTCTTTGATTCGGCCGCTTTCGTGACGCGCAGAAACCCAAAATTAACCGGTTTGGAAAGAGCGATGTGGGGTGAAACCATCTTGAATAGATTTGGGAAAACTGATGGATAGGGTTAAAGTCAAGGGACATGTGTTAATGTCTTCTTTTGTCCACTTGATGATAACAATAAAGTATACATGGTGGTGTTTCTGCACATTTTGATTGAAACAGACTTTACGAGAGGGTAGTAGCATATTATTTGTGTTCTCGGAGCAAATCCCATCTTGCCTGGGGTATTATTCTTGAGGGCACAGTCTAGTGGTAACTGAACTTCAGAAATTAAATGGCGATGGTGAAGAAACTCGCTTGTTCAAGCATAGAGGGCCTGGGCATTAGAAATCGAGTGAATATACTTAACGAATTTTCTATGAGTAACCGCAACTTATGGAAGGATCGCGGTTATCCCAGATTTTTGTATACTAGTGCCTAGTATCGGTCAGTCGTCCAGGAAATGAAAAACGCGTACATGGCGGGCAAACGGAGGAGGAGCTTATATCGAAAGTTTTTTCTCAGCAATTTATAGGAAATTGTAAATTGTGGAAAACAAAACACCGGAAAGACAGAACCGGAGTGGCATGTGCGCCTCAGTGCTAAGTTTGGTTGATAGGAACCCAGACTGAAAATGATCGCTAGCAGTGACATCTGGGTTACCTTACGAGAACCAAGAAAAGGGTAAATAGGGATTGTGGAAAGGAGAAATTCGCAGTGATGATAACTGCAAGCCTGTATCGTGGGATTATTGGCATCGCTGAAACTGGATAGACTTGCCAGATTCTATGTTTGGAAAGTCAGGGATAGAAGTTCTATAGGTGGATGCTGTAGTACAGAAGTGTACTCCCACATGGTTTTACGGTTGATCAAAGTTTTCTGTGACTCTACATCGGTTCGAATCTACCTGTGTCACCTGCGTCAGGTGCCAGAACAACGCCATACGTATAAGCGACCCACGATTCTAGTATTCCTGGATTTCCGAGGCGCATTCGACTCCGTTGATCGGTCTGTTCTTCTTGAGACGCTTACCCACCAAGGAATGCCCCGGAAGTTTGTAAACATAATACGTTCTCTGTATTCTCAGACTTCCGGACCTGTGAGTGTGCGGAGAGCTCTCCAAAAGTTTCCGTACACAAGGTGGTGTCCGTCAGGGATGCTCACTCTCTCCATTCCTTTGCAACTTTGTGATCGATGAAATAATGAGACGAACGCTGGAGGCTCTTCAAAACCTTTGTGTACAAATAGCCTATGAAGAAAACCTTGTCGGTCTGGAGTATGCAGACGACATCGTTCTCATGTTCGAAGAGGCGGAGAAGGCGCAAGTATTCTTGGATGAACTGACCAAAGTCATCCCGTCCTTTGGTATGCACTTTGCACCCACAAAGTGTAAGGTCATGCTTGTGGACGTGCAGTCACTGAACACGCCACTTACAATCCAGGGAGAGGCACTGGAAGTTGTGGAGCGT